>NC_050458.1:43913965-44097348 GCF_903995425.1 Onychomys torridus
ACAACTTAGGGGACAAGTGTTTGCACACACGTAGTGCTGAGTTCTGTCTGCAGCTCTCTGTGCGGCGGCTCTGGGCCATTACACCCAGAGGACACCCCACATGGATGGGCACAGGCCATCCTTGGGAGGATAGACCCTGGATGTGGACCTGAGGCCAACTGAGAGACTGTCCTGGGGTCCCGGGTCTTTCAAGTGTGGAGGCTCTGAGAACACGCATGTTGGTGCTGTGGTGAAGAGCTAGGGTGGGATTGGGCCTATGCAATCCCTTCTTGTGTACACAGCCTGGGTGAGGGCCATGCTTGACCCAGGAGACCCGATGCCCCCTGCTTTTCCCATCTCAGGTTCATGGTGCCATGTCTGGACACATTGAAAACAGTGAAGAAGCCACCTACCTCCTTGTGGTGCTTTCTAGAACCCAGGGTGGACCTCCCAACCCATAGTTCTCTGTCTCATTCTTTATATCTTTGGATGAAGAACTTATCCCAAGGATTTAATCTTAGAAGAATTTTAAGCTGCTTGAATCAAGGTCCAGAATCCAAGACCCAGGGCTGTCACAGACGAGCACTCCTCGACTTGTTGCTGGCCTCCACATTGGCACATTCTGTAAGGACGTCCCCACTGAAGGGATGTCAGAATGAAATTATGCAGAAGAACAAAAAAGCCTTGGGGTCAGATGAGGTGGGCTAGCTCAAGGAAGCAACCTCTGACCTTGTGTAGTCCTCTCAAGGCACAGCAGAGCTGAAGGACGGGAGGCATTGCCCCATCCTGCAAGGGCCCCTGGGACTCCAGAGGTCCAAAAACTTGCTCAAACCTGTTGTATTCCTCACAAGGCCAGGGTTGGGGCTTCTTGTCTATAGATCAGGTAGCCTTTGAAAGACCTGCACTGTTTGGTTCTACCCTAGGACTCTAAGCCACGTATGTGCCTTCCAGACCCTGGCCATCCAGGCAGTGTCAGGCATGGGCTCCCTCTTGAGTTTGGGCCTCAAGTTAGACCAGTCACTGGCTGGCCACTCCCACCAGCTCTGAGCCACCATGGTCCCAGCCCATCTTGCAGGCAAAACAGGAAAACATGGCCCACAGAATTAACCAAGCGGGGCTCCTAGGGGCAACCACAAAGCCTGTATGGCCCTCTGTGTATGTGGTGTGGTTGTTCCACTTGGGGTTTTTGTTGGACTCCAAACAGTGGGAGTTGGGGGGTGGGGTGTCTCTGACCCTTCTGCCTGCCCGTGGGACCCTTTTCCTCCTACTGGAGGAATCCCAACCTCCAGTCTAACCTGGATACCAGTGTGTGCCTAGTCTTATTGCATCTTGTTATGCCATGTTCAGTTGATATCCCTGGGAGGTCTGTTCTTTTCTGAAAAGGAGAGAAATGGGGGAGCAGTGGATTTGGGGGAGAGGGGAAGTGGGAAAGGAGGGTGACTAGGTGGAGGGAAGGGAGAGGAGGCTGTGGTCCGGATGTATTGTATGAGAGAAGAGGTTTTTTGTTTTTTTTTTAAAAAGTGTCCTCTTCTGAAATGCAAGGCCCACATGAGTAGGAGTGAGCCAGGAGTTGGGGGGCAGGAGCAGGGAGCAGGGTAGAGGGCAACCCACCCACAAAAGCAGGATTGGAAGTCCAGATCCTTCCTATTCTGGCCCAGGCTCACCTTCCTGTGGTTAAAGGGCCTAGGAGAAACCAGGTGCTACCTACCAGAGGAGGCCTCAGGAGCTACAGACAAGGGAGGAGGGGAGGGGGCAGGGCCCGAAATTCCCAGCTAACACTACAGAAGAGGCCCAGGAGAAGAGCCAGACCCCACAATGAGGAGGAATTTGAAGAAAATGTGAACTGGCAGGTCACTCACGAAGCCATTGTGGAGGAGCCAAATGCTAGGCCCTTCCTGAAGGAGAGAGCCTTTGAGCCCTGCTCATGGGTGGGCCAGAAGGAACCCCAAGAAGTGCAGGTGGAAGGCAGCTCGCAGCTGGAGAAAGCCAGGCCCAGGGCGAGTTCCCAGGACCACGGACTTTGGCAGGACCCCAGGAACACGAGGGCTGGGAAGCAGAGATGGTCAGACCAAGATCTACCATAACCGCCTAAGAATGGCCTCCCCAGGATGTATGGGATTGCTCAGAGGGGCATATGAGCCAGCGGGGCTCAGGGCCCTGAGGCAGGAAAGACAGGTGAGGTGGATAGAACCAGAAAAGGTGAGATGGATACAGGATATTCAAAAAAAGAAAGGAGCCCCTCACCCTCTGAGCAAATAAAATTTACTGTGAAGATCGCCCATATAGAGACGGTGTTCCTCTCCCATAGACTTCAAATAAAAACTCTTGGAACAGGCACGCACGTGGTGCACAGACATATATGCAGACAAATACCCATACACGAAATGATGCTAAAACAGCAACAAACCATGCTTGAGGCCTGAAGTCCTCCATCTCACCCCTCTGAGACTCACACAAGCCATGTTAGGAAACGTGTGTCAGCTTTCTTGTGAACTAGCCTGGTTAAGGGTTCCCTTGACCCTCGTGACCTATGGCTTCACTGTATCGGCCTACCGCCCTCTACAGCGTCCCTTGGAAACCACCCAAGGACCTCATTTACTAAGAGAAGAAAGGTCCTTAGAAACTCCTTCAACAGTGTAACTCCAGAAATCACCAAAACCGTATTCATGGTTATTGTTAAGACTTTAAGTGGGACTGTCTTCAGAAGCTCAGAATGTATGGACTCTCCTTTTCTGGACTCTCTCCCTCAATGCCCATGCTTAAATTTATACTAAAACCTTTTTTCTTCTTTGGTCTCATCTATCCCAGGCTGCCCTTGAACTTCCCATATAGCCAAGGCCTCCAGCTACAGAGTGCTGGGATTACAGGCATGCGCTGTCACACCTTGGGTGAGCGATTGAACCCAGGGATAAGTGTGTGCTAGGCAAGCACTCTACCAACTGAGCCACATCCCCAGCCCTTACAACCTTCATAAACTCCAGCTCTGCTTTGTACTGGCACACCCTGAAGTTCTTTTCTGCAGTGAAGTCAAGAATCTGGGCACCACCTGAGTGGAGGTCTCTAAGAGGAAATGTCGCAGACTCTAGGCAGCAATTCTGGACTGTCTTCCAACTGCCTCTAACGAGAGTACTGTAATGGGACATCCCTCACAGGAACTAGCTCAGTCCCGGGAGCCCACTTCAAAAGGTCTTTGATGATCCAGCCCAAGTGGGGTGGGGCACACTTCTGACAGGGGAGTTAGAAGTACCTCTGGGAGGCAGGGGCTTGAACAGTAGTTGCTCTGGCCCCAAAGGTTTTACAGTTGAGCCTGAGGCTCCACCCAGCCTGGTAACCTGGAACCCATAGGAAGTCTTGGTTCTTCAAGGCAGGGATGGTCCACAGCTATTAGTGAAAAGTAGCAAATGGTAAAGGACATCAGGCTCCAGGGATGGGTGCCCAGGCCAGGTCCAGAGGCAGCCTAGAGGTCCCATCTTGGCAGGAGCAGGGAAAGTGGCCTGGAACAAACCCCGGGCTCTATGACTACTGTCTAGGGCAATTTTCCTTCTGCTGCCCATGTGCCTCCCCAAGGGTGTGCATGAGGGAGGCCGGAACCACAGATAAGGCACCAGGTCACCGTGCTGAGTGACTTCCAGGTTCTTGTGACAGGGTGGGGTGGTGGGAATGCATGGCATCCCGACATTCCCTGCTAGGCACTCGATGACACTACTACTCAGCTCTGTTAGCCAGGAAAAGAGGATGTGAGCAAGGGACACCAGGAACTTGAGACACTGGGGATGCATTCAATGCAAAGCTCGGCCCTGTTGTTTTAAATAAGAAATTTATTGCAAATATAGAAATTGATTCTCTCCATACAGGAATCTCCAAGGTGAGGAAAACGATTTCGTGCCATTCGGTTTAAAACAGGAAGATTGGTGGGAGAGGCAGATGGAAGGAGAAATAAATGAAGTTACCCCCTAAAAGAAGAAAAGGAGAGGGTCCAAGGCCCCCAGGAGGAGGCAAGTTCCGTACACAGCGAGGGGTAACAGGTTCAGAGTCCAGGGCCCCCGAGCCCAGCTCCGCAGGGCTCAAACCAGGTGCCAGGCTGCCAAACCCCTGGGGGCTGGCAGCTCCTGAGGAGGGTGGAGGGTGGGAAGCAGGGAGGGTGGTCATCATTGCCTGGACCTCCACCACAGCCCTGTGCTTGCCTGGCAGAAGAGGAAGGAACAGGAGGACACCCCTATTCTCCCTGCTGTTCAGCAGAGGGCAGCTGGCAGCTGGGGGGAGGGGTGCACGGAGGCAAGTAGGGGGAGATACTGGTTCTTAGAGGTGGATGTAGGTCATGGAAGATGTCAGCGTGTGACATGAGCTGGGTGACTGGGAAAGATACCATCTCCTGGGGCTGAGGGGGATCCCAGAGAGCAAGCCTTATCAAGAGGGACAAACATCTAGGGGATGAGGTCACCCTACAGGTAGCTAGACACCCCATAGCCCCCCCCATACCTTTTCCCACCCACCCACACCCTGGAGAAGAGGCCCCCAGCCATGTCCGGGACTTGCTGGGGGCTGAGTGATAGGGTGGCCAGTGAAGAGGCTTGGGGACAGCCAGCAGGTCCAACCTCTCCTGGTTCATTTTCAAAGCATTGGCTCTTCTTGCCTGTCGCCTGTCATCTCCTTTGAGGGAGGAGAGACCATCTGCCCTCCCCGCCCCCTCCCCCATCCCTCCATTCATTCTCTGCAGGGGCCTAGCACTCCTGGGAATATTGCATCTTCTCCTCAGCTTTGGCCCCATGTGAACTGGGAGGTTGGGAGAGCTATTGCCTCTGTCCCTATCTGTCCCCATCTGGGCCTGACTAGAGGTTTCCCTGTGCTTCTGCCCATGTCAACTCCTTACGTTTTCTGGATTGTGGGCACAGGTGACTTCTAATCAGGAACATGGGAGCCATGCACCAGCCCCAGACATCACTAGCTGCCTCCTCTGCGCCGCCCAAGGCCTCCGAAGGTGGCCAAGGCTTTCCCTGACAGGCCCTCCGGCCCTGCATACATTGCTCCACAGCTGCCTGCATTGTGCTCCAGGGAGTCCAGTGGAGAAGGGCCGTTGGTGGCAGAAGGACCCTTTCCTAGGAAGTGGCCAGCTGACACGGGCTCCCTGAAGCTACTAAGACTAGCTTTTTTTATTTCTAGAAGGCCACACATTCCAAGAAAGGAGGCTTCACAGGTTGTTCTCTACCAGGACAGGAAAAGCCAGCTGTGACTTCCAAATGTGCCCCCCTCCCACCCAGATGACTCCATGAAGCCTGAGTTCCTCCTCTCTCTGCGCCCTAATCATGGCCTGCCCTCAAGCTCCAGCCCAAACCTCATTGTTATTACAAAGCCCGGGGATTTGTTTGGACCCAGGGAGTAAGTATGCATTGGTCTTTTGTGACTGTTCTACTTCTGCCCAGGGACAAGCCATCCTAGATAGTACACAGGACATGCCAGAGGGAAACTCCAAGGGCCTACCCTGGAGGACTGGCCAGGGCAGCTAGAAGGCCGGACAGTGGAAGTGCCTTGGACCCTTGCTCTGTCTCAAAGATCCCCGTGGCCTGGGCCCCACTGTTGAAATGGACCCTCTCTTTAAAGTCCCCCTGAGTGGCATCTGAGGTTTATAAGTTATCTTCCACAAGGAGTGATGGCCAATTGTGAGGAGAGAGCCCAGTCCACTGTGAGGATCCTCCCTGGGCACGGCAAGGCCCACTGCCCTCCTGCAAGGCCCTGAGCTTCTCCATGAAGCCCCAAGCTCTTGGCCTCCTGGACTCAGGATGGCTGACAAGCTTCCCCATCCTGTGTGGCTGGCTGAGCTGCCAGACAAGGTGCCTCTTCAGAGGGCCCCAGCTTCATTTCCAAATGGGAACAGGTCGACAAGGCTCCTCCCACAGGCCCTTCCACAAGAGCATGGCCTTGAGAACACTCTTCTGAGACTGCCTTGCCTGGTGGAGAGGAGGGGAAAGGACCAGCAGGGATGGAATGGGGCAGAGACAGGAAGGGGTGGTGAAGGTGGACGGCAGGCAGCACGTGTGGGCCCAGTGCCCAGAAAGATGGGAGAAGGAGATGGCGGGGAGAGGGGGGCAGGGCAGGGGGGAGCAGGGCTATGTTGGTGGCACCTGTTTTGGGTCTTCTGCAGAGCTGGCCCTCCCTGGATTTCAAGAGCTGCTCGGATCACATGGAGGGAATGGGGGTGGGGAGGGGAGTCTGGACAAACTGGCACATACACGACAGATGTTTGCTCAGAAAAATACAGTAAAATCGTCATGCAAAGAAAACAGGGGTCTGCTTGCTCACACCCCTGGCCTCTCGGCCTGCCTGCTGTTCTTGGGGTGGTGGGTATAGGGCGGGGTGAGGGCAGGTTTGTGGCTGGGGGAGCTCTGCTCTTCACATCCAGGCTGGCCAGTCCCCTCTTCTCCCCCAGGAGAACAGTCTTTCTTTCTTTCTTTTTTTCTTTTTTACTTTGTTTTTTTTGCAAAGGTCACCCCTGAGTGAGCCCTGGGCTCGGCCCACCCCAAAAGTCGATGTGATAGAGGCGTTCAGTCAAGTCTCCCCACCCCAGTCCTTCCCTATACCCCACCCCCAAGGATAACCCTAGCTTTCCTGGTCAGAGCCCTCACAGGTTGAATGAGACGCCACCCCCTTTCCCACCCCCTCACCCCACAGTTGCACTTTCCCATCTCAAGAAGCCCAAAGAGTGACAGGAATGAGGGGGGTCTCTGGAAGGGTTGGAGGAGAGCCAAGAAGGTTCCTCCCTATCTCAATGACAAGCCAAAGGGCACCCAGGCAGGGAACAGAACTGCCTAAAACAGCTGTCCCCATGCCCCACAGGCCCACTGCCTACTCAAAGGCAAAGACAATGCCTTAGCCTAGTCTCAGGCCTCCAGAATAGCCTCCAGAGCCTGTCCCTGGAAGCTCCAGGCTCTTGAGAGAGCTGCCACCTGGCCAGGCCTCCTTCACCACCCTCTGCTGCCAACCACACTGAGAGAACTCCAGAGCCCAACGGTTGGTCAGTTGGTCGCTCTGGGCACCAACTGCCAGGCACTGGGTTGCCGTGGCAACAGACTAGCTAGGGAAGAGGAGGGGCCAGGAACCTGGCCTGCTCTCTGACCAGGGCAGTAGGGGGCACCTCACTGTTTGTGCTTTGATTGGTGTTGGGAGTGGGTCAGAAAGAGGACTGTGGCCATCTCCATGGAAACATGAGAGCCCCTCTAGCCAAGGGGTGAGACGGGGTGGGGTGGGGCAGATGCCCTTCCGGGCAGGCCAAGATGCTGCACACAGCAGGAGCCAAGCAAGTGTGAGTGCAGGGTGCAGGGAGGCCTCCCTACATTCCATATCATCTCCACACTGGCCCCAGGCCTTGACATTCACTGTTGCCTCTCTGTCGTGGGTAGGGGACCCGGAGACCCAGAGAAACTAGGGGCTGTGGCTTAGGGGCCTGCACCTGAGATACCAGTGGGGAGTGGGCCTACCCACCACCCCACCCCCAGGCAGCTCCCCGGGGCTACTTGGAAGACACTTGAAGGGGGTTGGTGGCACCCTTTGCCTCTGCTTCTCTCTGGTCAGCAGGACTTTCCTCACTCCTGACCACCCAGGGCTAGGGACCATAGCCTTTCACCTTGTGGGTGCCCATGGACTTTCTAGAGAAGAGAAGCACCTGCCTACCTCAGTCCCTAGACCCCTGAGACCACAGCTTTGGAAGGGGTGGTGGGCGGAGGGGGCGGGGCCCAGAGGAGCAGCTGGAGGCGGGGCCAGCTCTGGGCCAGGAAGCTGGGAGACAGAGCTGTAACCTGTTGGGTGATACCCCTGGGGCTTCTTTTCCTCTTTCTGGGCCATCCATAAAGTGGGAGGAGAGGATGCCCAATGTCCACATGTTGCCAGATCTCCAAGGGAAACGTCCCCCAGCTCGGAGGATACCCTCTCTGAACAAGAGGGCTCTCTTATGGTTTGCTTCTATTCCAGACTCTTTTCCCACCAAACCTGCCTGAGTCCCAGGCCCCACACCCTCTCTGGCCTCTTTCCCCAGCCCAATGAGTCCCTTGGGCAGCACAGTAGAGACAATTGCTTTCGGCAGCAGGTTGTAAACTTTAAGGAAAATGTTTGTTTTCCTGTCCCTTATTGTTGGGTGTTGGTTGCTTCACAGTCAGGTGGTGGTCAAGTGTGTGTGTGGGTGCGTGTGTGCGTGTGTGCGTGTACGTCCACTCCTAGGCCCGGGCCCCTTGGCCCGGACCCCTTGGCCTGTCTCCCCGCCTCCCGGCCACCCTTGGCAGGGGGCCCATCCCCCGAGTGCCCCTGCCCTCCCCCTCACCTCACCGGTGGGGGAGGAGAGGGTCACAGCTTCTGCTGGGCCGAGACCCCCTTCCAGTAATCAAGGATGTCATGCAGGTCCTCATCCTTGGCGAACTGGACCTTCTTGCGCAGGGCATGGCCAGCAGCCATGTACACCTCCTCACGGTGGTGTTTCTTGTAGGGCCGGAAACGCTCCCAGATCTTATGTGTGCTCTCAGACGAATACTCGGGGCTGGAGGAATACCCTGAGTAGTAATGTCTTGGGGAGAGCTGAGAATAGGCGGAGTCGCGCTTGGAACGGGTCAGTGGCTTGAGGAAGGACACGCGCTGGCTCAGGCTGTCGGTGCCCTCCTCATAGTAGAGAGCAGGGAAGCTGTGCCGGTGTTCGCTGCAGTGGTAGGCCGGCTTCACCTCCAGGTGGTGAATGCCACCGCCGCCACCACCACCAACACTACCACCACCACCACCACCACCACCACTACTTCCACTGCTGCTGGTGGGAACCAGTGGAAGCCGGTCCAGCGGGCTGTTGAGGGGACTGCCTTTCTCTATGTACTTGGAGTCGCCCTTGGCCAGCCCGGTGGGGGTTGGATGGTCTGGCACGTCCAGGCTGAAGACCTTGGCGCTCTTGATGGAACCACTGGATGACACACTGCAGGTCTTGCGGGTGACCGCCGCATCAGCGCTCAGGGCGGGCTGCATCTCTTTGCTAGGCTTCTGCCTTCCCTGCCTCCTCAGGGCCCTCCTGCCACCCATGACTTGACATCCACTATCTCCCTCTGGGAAAACACAGTGGGTGGAAGGAAACACAGCCTTCCCAGCCTGAGGAACTGCATGGCTGGCTTTCCTCCCATGTCCCTGTTCCTCAGAAGCCTTCCCCGGGGTCCCACCCCAGCTCTCTGCTCCCCTTAAGCCTATTTCCTGCCCCAGAGCACATCTTGGTCCTCTCCATGGTTCCTATGAGATGGCTTTGTGCTGACCACCGTCACCTATGCCCTCTAGCCCTGTCCCAGCTGCCTGTCCCCTCCCTGGCACCTAGAAGGACCCTCTTCCCCTCCTTTCACCCTGCCTGGCTTCTCTCTGGGATATCCTGCCCAGCAGCCCCATGGGTCCTTCTTTAGCATCCTCTCTGGTCTGCCTCCAGGTTTACCAACCTCTCACATCTCTCCTCCACCCAGCAGAGGGAGAACTTGCTAGAACATTAATCTGAGAATGGCTTTCCCTAATAGAAAGGCTTCCCTGGCTCCTGGCTGATCCGGGGAAATTCCAGCACACCCAGAGCCCAGCCCCTGTGGTCCTTTGGGAGCTGGAACCTACTCTCCTCACCTGGTTGGGGTGCTCTTTGTGGGTCCCTACAGCCCCTTGCCTGGGCTTTGTCCTTCTCCGTCCCTACCAGAATCCTAACCGCCACTGGCTTTTCCCTTAGATTCAGTTCCCCAAGGAAGGCCCAATTGTGAGCCTCCCCACCAACCCAGCCGGCACCAGGCCTCGGTAGGTGCTCAATAAATATCTACCGCTGCTAAATGGATAGGAAAGCCAGCCCTCCCAGAAACCAATAAAGAAACCGAGGCTCAGAGTGGCTAATGGTCTCTCACCATCACACAGTCATGCAAAGCAACACCAGGACTTGAACCCAGATCTGAGATCTGAGTCCTTGGCACTCCCTGATGAGGCTGTCTGGGAGCAGCTCCTCCTCAGTCAGGGTGGGGCAACTTCAACATCCCCAAAGCCTCAGCTGCTGCTAAAGAGACTCGATCTCAGCCCAAGCTGTCCCTTCCTGCGTCTAACCTTGGACCGGAGCCTCAGGCTACTCACACGTGAAGCCAGGAAGGAGCCACCTCTGGGCTGGTCTCTAAGGATGGCTGCCAAGCCCACAGTCTAACTAGTGGCTTCTGGGTGTCTTCCTGTCGTGACTCTTGGGAATCCCTGGGGTCACTGGGATAGACAAGATGGGAGAGGAGGCCACACAGAGCACAGGCCCCCTCAGAGAGAGGTAATAGTAGGAGCCTAGGGGGTTGGGGTCAGATCGTACCTTGAACAAGATGCTTCCCTCTCTAGACTTGGTGTGCTACCCTGTGGCCTGGGCCCACGAATACCCACCTCCGGGGGAAGTAGCAAAGACTGACAGTGGCATGCCCAGCACAACACAGATGCCACACTAACTGCGTGGCTGCTGGGACTATGGACGTTCCAAGGACAGGAAGAGGAGAAGGGTGAGGCAAAGCAAGATGTGTCCCTGACTCCCTCAACAGCCCACCATGGCTGCCACTGCCCCCAAGCACCTCACTCATGCCCTCAAACCTCCTCACCCTCTCTGAGCTCACACCATTTCTAGACCCACAGAGCATCTGGGATGCCCACCCTCACCCCCCCTCACCCCCGCACCATGTCCTCCAGGTCTTTGTTCATGGTGTTCCTGAGTCTGGGAAAACATCTCCGCCTGTCCCCCCACCCCACCCCCAACACACCCTGGGGCCCAGAACTTTGCCCCTTCTCTGAGGAGCCTGCAGGAGAGGGACGGCCTCCCTGCTCTACCCCACCCTCAAGGAAGTGGCCCATGGAATCCTGGGAAATCCTCACCCCACCTTGCCCTCCCATGTTACAGGTGGGGAAACTGAGGCATAGATAAACAGTAGCCCTCCTGTGATGCACTTGAACCCTGCCTGGGCTCTGCTGCTGCAACCCTCTCCACAAGGCTTCTCTCTTGGTACCAGAACTATCTGAAAATGAAACCTCCCCCCACTCTCCTCTCTCTGTGCTCCCCAGTGCCTAGCCTAAGGCCTGGCACATAGTAGGCACTCAGTAAATGTCTGTTGAATTGAATTGCACTCAGGGCGGCCAGTCGTCTCTGCTCTGGAAGAGAAGCATAGAGTTAGTGGAGCTGTTTCCATGGCAACCAGGGGGCCGGCCCACGCTGTTGGGGGAGGAGTTCAGTCACACACACACCCCCCACCAAGGACCCCACAGGCCCTGGAGAGGGGCCTGGGGAGAGGGAACATTCAGACGTCGGTGAGTCTGAAATCAAGTCATGCTGCCCCTAGGTTTCTCACAGGGTCCATCTAGAGGTGCCACTTGGGTTCCTCCGGGCACGAGACAAGGACTGCAAGAGATGCAGGAGGCATGCACATAGTGGCCTCCAGCTTAGGAGCTGTGACTGCTTGGCACCCGATCCATGCCTGAGAACTGCCTGGGAATCATGCCCATTCTACAGCTGCGAGGACTGAGGCTTGGGCCAGGGGCAGGACTGCCCTGGATCCCACACTGCATAGGCAGTCCCCCCCCCCCCCCCCGCAGAGCCGGAAGGAGCAAGGCACGGACAATCCTCAGATGAAGATACCAACCCCACCCCCACCCCGACCCCGACCCCCACCCCGTCAAGGGTGGCCCCAGTCCAGCCCAAGCAGCGAAAGACTGTGCAAGCCAAGTACCCAGCAGGAACCCCCAGCCACAAAAGGGGAAGGTGAGAAGGGGGCTCACCCCTGTTTGCCTCTCCCCAGGGGATGAGCTCAGCTACAGCAGCCCCCCCCCCCCAGATGGTTCAAAGCAGCCCTCAGATCCCAGGCTACCAAAGCCTGAGCAGGCCCAGAGTTAATATAGATCAGTGGGGTCTATAAATACACAGCTAAGTGGGCCCCACAGGGCCCCAACCCCAGCCCTGCCCCATAGCTGCCTTCCTTCTGGGCCTTGGTTTCTGTGTATTATCACAGCAAGCTACATCAGGACAGGGACCGCCAAGGTCAACAGAGTTCTACCCCAGCAGGGCTGGCTGGGAGAGGCCCTCGGGGTGCAGGCCAGAGCCCCAGGAAGCAGAAGAGAGAAATGAGGTTTCCCTGAAGCCAAAGGTGTCTAGGCAGTGACTCGCTCATTGCCTAGGAGTATGGAGCCATAATTGAAGAGACCTAGCGGCCAGAGCTCTGGAGCTTGCTCCGACAGCCTCTACAGCCAGGAGCTGGTAGTCACAAAAGCTAGCCTGGGTGGGCCAAGCTCTGGTGCTCCTTGTCCTCTGGGTCCATCCTAGCTTCATGAGAAGGAGGCAGGGCTTTATTGGGAATGAAGCCAGAGGG
Organism: Onychomys torridus; assembly: GCF_903995425.1. Classification (NCBI taxonomy): domain Eukaryota; kingdom Metazoa; phylum Chordata; class Mammalia; order Rodentia; family Cricetidae; genus Onychomys; species Onychomys torridus. Next base: position 43,926,298 of record NC_050458.1, read on the forward strand.
GACAGTCTGAACCACCCTGCAAACCCCAGAATGTAACAGTGCCCAATGTGGCCGCCATGCCCCGCCTGGATCCGAAGGATGAAAAAGGCACCACAGACTCATTCCAAGGGTGCTGTGCCCACAGCCAGACACGGGTCAGAGAAGGAGACATGCCTCCTGGCACCTCACTAGCACCAGGTCCCGAATGCTTAGGATATCACCCTACTGGCAGGAAGGGTAAGACAAGCAAGGCTGAGAAGTGACCGTGAGGCCCGGCGCCCACTGCTCCCAGGATCTAAGACAAGTGCCCCCGAACTCATAACCCCGGTTCTGAGCAGAGTCGAGGAGCCACACATGGGGAAAGGAGCAGGGTCTCATGAAAATCTCAACTCAGCCGGACTCACACAGCAGGCAGAGAAGCTGAGGAGCCCAACGGCAATCCCACCCACCCCCATCCCCTAGGGGCTCTGTCTTCAAGTTCTCTGAGTTCGAAAGCCTTCTTCTCCCTCGCTACCCCTCACTGCCAGCAGCCTGGACAGAAACCAGACCTCCCGGAGCCTAGGCATTTCGGCATCCCCCAGGGCACCTTCTCAACTCCATGCGGCTACTACGAGAAGCAAAGGGTAGACGGAGGGCCCCGGCCCATTTATAAACTGTAAAGTGCTGTTCTTCACTGGTTTCTATAATCCAGTCTTTTCCAGTCTTGTCTTTGCTCATCTACATCTCAACTCTCTTTCCTAGCTTCCCCTCACTCAGGCTTGAACCCAGGGCCTCACGGGTGCCCGCCTGGCTCCCCTCACAAAATCCTGCGCCAGTTTGGATCAGCCGGGCCCCCTGAGTCTGCCTCAGCCCACAAGGCTTGCGCACTGGCTCTTCCGGGTCCTGGGAACCAGCCGCTAGTTAGTTTGTCCGTCTCCTCCTGCTTTGAGGGCACAGAGGCTCCCAAAAGTTAACCTACTTGCTCAAGAACGTGCAAGAGCGTGAGACTGCTTGGTCATGACCCGGCGGATCTGTCTGGGCATCTCCAGTGCTCTGGCCACTGTGCCCCCCCCCCCAGTTCGTTCATGCCCACCTGCTCCCAGGAGCTTCCCAGATGTATGCAATATTCATGTTTGCACCAGCAACAGCTCAACACCTCCTCTCCAAGGCCTTTGGGAGCCCCATTAATCATTCAGACACACCTGCATATTCATTAACTTCTGAATTAATACAGGGTCCTTTATTACCTCGGGCCTGCTGCCTGCATTAGAGACACTTCGACTTCATTCATTATTAAACTCCCCTGATAAATGATCGCATCTCTTCTTCACAAAGGAGGGGAACAAAGCACCCAGACCGCCCCCCCCCCACCCGCCGCCCGCAGAGCCAACAGGTCTGCTCCCATCACTGGCTGCTGTGTGACCTTGAACAAAACCCTTACCCTCTCTGGGCTTCCCACATGTTGACCTGGTAAAATCAGACAGAGGTCAGTCTCTGTGGGCCAGCTCTGTCAAGGTGTGTGGGGGGGGGGGAGGGGGGTGCCCCACCCTTTGTCTCTGCTCTGTCGGTTTGGACACACTCATCCCTTGTCCTCGAGAATATAATAACAGCAGAACTGATGATCACCCCCAGCACCTCCTGAGCCCTTCCCAGCCCCAAGTCTTGTGCTAAACCCAGCACTGTACCTATCCTCACAACAGTGTATATACTTTGTTTTGGTGTGGGGAGGCAGATGTGGAGTGACAGAGGCCGGCGAGGTCACAGTCATCTCCCCAGAAAGGCTTGAGCGGGGCTGTGAGCTCAGGTAGCCACAGACCACCTGGTGCAGGCCTGCTCCGTCCAGCGCCTCCCTCCTTCCCTCCCTCCCTCCCGAGCCGAGCCCCTCCCGAGCCCAGCCCTTCCTTCCATATCCACGCTGCCTGCTGGAGCTGCACGTCCACCGGTTCCTCGGCAGACATCACATTAGTCTCCATTATACCTGGTACCCAGAGAGCCCTCGAATGAAGCATGAGGATGCCTCGCGCAGCGTCTCCCCCGCCCCACATCCCACTGGCTGCAACCCGCTTTCTGCCTCCACTGTGTTCCCCAGGCAGCTCCAGGCCGAGGGCCACCAACATCAGCAGGGCCAGCTGCCCTCGTCCTCCCCCCCCCCCCCCCCCCCCCCCGCTGCTGCCCCTGCCCAAACTGAGATGCAGCCTGAAGCTTCCTCTCACCCTCCGTTGTATCACCGTGGGCTCCTTCCCAAACCTCTGGGTGCCTCTGTTCCATCATCATCCTCATGCCTAACTCTGGCCTCTCCCTCATCCCTCATTTCCAATCTACCTTGACACCTGTCCAGGCCTCACACCTGCTGCCCCATTGTTCAAACCAGAAGCAGCTCTTATGTGGATAGCAGCAGCAGCAGAACCTCTAGCATCCCCTGCTTCCTCCTCTCCCTCTGCTGGGCTGCCCAAGGACCACCAAACAGGGCTTCAGAGACCATCAGGAGCTGCCTCGGGTCTCAGGTTGAAGCCAGAAGCCATCCTGAAGGTACTACCCCCAACTCCCAAGGGCCTGGCTGTATCTGCTGTTCCCCTGGAAGACCCTACCCACCTTGTCCGAGTATGGGTTCCTCTCAGGCCTATAGGGTCACACGGCTAGCAGCCCCAACTCACAGCCCCAGTAATAGGCAGTGATGCACCTGGTACCCCATAAAGAAGCTTCCTGTGGCCAGGCAGCGGTGGCACATGCCTTTAATCCCAGCATTTGGGAGGCAGAGCCAGGCAGATCTCTCTGAGTTCGAGGCCAGCTTGGTCTGCAGATCCAGGATGAGTATCAAAACTACACAGAGAAACCCTGTCTTGGGGGGGGGGGAAAGCAGCTTCCTGTGGAGTCCTGGGGCCACTCAGTGGGCCATCCACTGCCAACAGGACCCCTGCTTAACCAGACCACTTCTCAGATGAGATCAAGGCCCAAGAGAAAGTGGCCTGTTCAGGACAGTGGCCATGGGATGCAAGCTCTGCCCTGTAAAAATCTGGTTACAGCAAGATCAAAACCAGGCTCCGACCACAGGCCAGATTGTTCAGTCACTCGCATCCTAAGGGGTAGGCCTAGCTGCCCTACCCATTGGAGAGATGAGGAAATAGGCCCAGAGCAGTGAAGCCACTTGCCCAATGACACACAGCTAGGAACAGGAATGAAATTCCCCGAGATGGATGCTCAGATTGCTGGTGTGCGTGTGTGTGTGTGGGGGGGAGCATCCAGCAGCAGAGACCTGGGCATGGCCCTCCCTCAGCAGACATTAGCTTCCTTCTTCCCAGGGCAAGACAGCCCAGGGACTCTCCATCAAAGAGACCTTTTCCTCCCACAGCCACAGACCCTGAGCTACAGAGACACGGGGAAGAAACAGCAGAAGCATGCCGACCATCGCCAAGGGATGGGAGTCTAAGGGACCAGCGACCAGGAGCTCCTGGGGCAGGCAGGGTACAGGCCCTGCACCACAGGGCCATCAGGAGGCTAGAAGACAGGCAGAAGCTGCTGAGTCTGGGAAGCCAGGCACCTCAGAGGCCTGCGCTTTGCTAAGCAGACTGTCCACACATCACGGCACCTGCCAAGCTCAGTAGCTGCCTGGCCTAGGACACGGACAGACAGAAGAGAGGACAAGCAGACAGGAGCTCAGGACACCCATGAGGCCCAGGCAAACCAAAACCCTCACAAACACACCCAAGCTTTGGAGTCTAAAGATACCTTCCTGGCAATTATTTTGTAAAGTAACTAGCTCCCAACTCCTCTTAGGAAAGGCCACATTTTCAGACTGGGCTTGCAGAAAGCAATGTGGTCCTCCTGGTTCTCTGGGTGCATCTTTGTCGTACCTGCTGTGAGCAACGCAGGGGTGGGGGAGCTGCAGTTCCCGAGCCATTCCCCAGCCCCCAACACAAGGCAGGTATACAGTAGGGTGGTCAGTAAATGCAGCAGCCAACGCCAATTGTCGGTTCTCAAGTCCCCAGGTCCGTGATCAGGCAGCAGGCACCGGCTGCAGCCATCTTCAGACCTTCTGAGGAACCTTAGTGAAGGAACCTCAAAGCCACCGGTGGCCACAGCCCTGAGGAGGGAAAAACTGAAGCCAAAGAAGATGATGGCCTGGACCAAGGCCTCAGCACACCCCACCGCCTTTTAGAGTGCCCCTTCTATCCAGACTCATTGACTGCTGCAGGTTCCCAAGTCCCTCGTCAGGGTGCCTTCCTCCGCCCCCTCCTCTCCATGGTCCGACATGTGCTATTCTCCTAGCTCAGTGGTTCCCAGCCTTCTTATCACTGCGACCCTTTAATACAGTTCCTCATGTTGTGGTGATCCCCAACCTCGATCATAAAATTATTTTCATAGCTACTCCATAACTGTAATTTTGCTACAGTTATGAATTGTAACTCAAACATCTGCTATGTGACCCCATGTGAAAGGGTCATTTGACACCCCCCCCCCAAAGAGGTTGTGACCCACAGGTTGAGAACCACTGCCCTGGGCGCTGGCACTTCAGGCATCAGCCTGCTAGATGCCACCATAGGCTGTCCAAACATGCTTCCAGCTCAGCAGGCCCACCCTGCTTCTCCTCCCCAAGCACCCCCCACATGTCAAGGTCACCATCACCTGCCATCTGCTTAGCTTTATCGACAACACTGCCTCTCCCACCGGGTGATGAGACCCACCTCACGGTCCAGCCCCTTGCTCTCCACCTGCAACCTCTCGACACAGCCTGCAAGACAAGAAGCCTTCCAGAAGGCTGAGAAGGCTGCTCTGGGGCTGCCTGTGCCTCTCAAAACCAACTGGGGTTTCTGCAGTCCTGGGGATGGACCCTCGCTCCTTAAAGTGATAGGAAGCATCTGTGAAAAGAGCCTATATCTTCTCCCACCTCTGCTGTGAACCTCCCCAGCACCGGCCCTGTCACTGCCTCCAGGATGTGTTTCCCCATCCCAGGTTTCTCTACCGAATTGTCCCGCACTTGGCTGCTCACCCAAGGCCCACGGTTTCCCCTCTCGAGGGCCAGGGCAGTATGCGGGTGACTCTGTCGCAGCACGAAGCCAACACAGAGAAGGAACCCTGGAGGGAAAGCAGGAAAGCAAAAGGACCCCGTGCCCCCTGGCAGGTCCCCACCAGTCCTAGCTCCAGCACGGTGGGTGTTCTCACTACTGCCCCCCCCCAACAGGCTCCATGTGGTTATTATCACAACTCTAGGGACCTGACCAGCGTGCTGATCACGTGCCATCCCGGCTTGGACCTGCTCAGAAGTGTCAGGCCAGGTGGGTGCCAAGGGACATGGAAAAGAGAAGGACATGGTCAGAGCTTCTGAGATGAGCTTCGTCTGCAATGTGCAGCTGACACAGCTGTCCTCTCGTCCATGGGCCCCCATTCACACACAGGCAAGCAGAGGCTCTGACGACAAGGCAGGCAGCTGTCCAGGAGCTAACCCCTGCCTGCATCTGCTCCCGAGAGGCACAAGGGCCTCTGAACAGAAGAGGGACAGAACATCTGATTGCATCCCACGAGCCACGGGCTCTGAGGCAAGGACAGCGAGCAGGCACCTGCAACCTGGCCCCACACTCTTGCTCCGAAACCTCCAGCTGTGTGACCCTAGGCAGCCTGCTCAGCTTCTCTGGGCTGGCTTCCTCCTGGGTCTCTAGGGACACAATGTTCGATGAAATCAGAGCAGCGCATACTGCAGAGCACCTCGTGAATCAGGCCCTTTCAGGGTCCTCCTCACAAAAGCCTGCTCAGAGCCCTGCAGCCGTAACTAGGGCACCAGATCTGTTAGCCCGTGCAATGCCATGCATGGCGACCTCGAGCCTTGCACAATGACCTCACGCTACAGGTTCCCTCTGGCTCTGCCCTTGCCTTTCACCCTTCAAAGGCAGCTGGGATGCTCGGCTTCTAGTCCAGCTGTTTCTGCACGTGAGCCTGTCCAAGCAGCAGCAGCAGCTCCAACCACGACTGAGCCCCCCACCCCACCCCAAGCAAGCCCTCACCCTGGATCTGACCCACCCTTCCCTCCCCGTGTGCCGCCACGTAACAGTGCCACAGACAGCCGTAGCAGCTCCCCCCAGGAAGCCCCCTCCTGACCGCCAACCTCAGCCTATCCCCCTGCCCAGCCACCTGGCACCATTCTAGGCTCCAGAGTCACCTGGCACCTCCCCAGCTCCCTGGGGATTTGACAAGGCCCCATGGCTGGAACCTGGATGAAATGCATCCTCTCAGCTCAAACTACCTCCCACCACACACATACACATATGCTTATGTGCCACGTTATGCATGTACACATGCCACATGAACGTATACATGCAAGCCTGTGTGTGTGCCGTGCACATACATATGCATACCCATGTGCACATACATGTCACACATATGTACACGTATGCCACATACACTTGTGCTCACCTATATATGCATGCACACCATTCCCCCCACCTTGCTTGTGCTGGGCCCTCTGTATATGGGCCTTGTTATGACCCCTCTCTTGACCTGCCCCTCCCTACCACTCTCCCTCACTCCAGAACTCTCCAGAACGGCGTCAAGCCCCCTTTCCATCCCTCGTCTCCTCTTCCCCTCTGCTCTCTGCACTGGAGTTTGGCTCCGAAATGCCACACCCACACCACAGCTCTCGAATGCCCTACATGTTCCCTACGGCTAGAAGACACGGAATCCTGGCTTCTCCTTGAGGCCTTCCTCATGCTCACCTCCAGACCCCACCAGGGCTGCCTTGTAAACATCTCACTGTCTAAGGCTAGCGTCTGCTCACACCTTTTGGCCTACCCAGAGATTCCCACAGCCCAGTGTGCTGGCAACTGCTATTTCCCACCAGGGACTCCCAGCTGCCTCCTACAGGAAGTCCTCCAGCCCGGCAGGCAATAGTCATCCCAGAAGGATTGGTCTCCAAGTCTGCCCTCCTCCTTGACCTTGAGAATCCTGGTCTCAGAGGCTGTCTGTCAGCCTCTGGACCCAGCTCCCTGCACCATCTTCTTCCACATAGGGCCCCTAGAGCTGTCTCTCCCCTGCTGCCCTAAGCTTTGAGGGGGCTACTCAGTCTACAGTGACCCTCTTAGCCAGCACTTCTCCCATCCCTGTGAGCCCCCAGAGTCACACACCTAAGCTCCTGCCCTGTCCTCAGAGCCGCTGGCTCCCATTGGTTAAAATGAAAACGCACATCTACCTAGATCATCTACCTAGATTCATTACCTCTCCTCTCCCTGGTCCCAGCCACCCCGCAAGGCCTTCCTTAGTGAGGCAAAAAAATATAAGGATCTAAAGACACCACTGAAATCTCAAAGAAGCCCCAAGGTACAGAGAGGGAAACTGAGGCAGAGAGGTGCTCCTCCAAGTGCTCAGAGCAAGCCACTGAGGACAGAGCTTCTGACCTGGACTGCCTCCCTCCCTACTAAAGCTAGACCCTGAGGCCGGGGGCAAAACCCAGCAAGTCCCTGACAGAGAACATGGAAGGTGGGGTGCAGTGATGGTTAGAGAGGTGGGTCATTAGCCTCCCTGGCCAGCGGCCTTGACCTAACCCCAGAGAGCCCCCATGCAGAAACCCAGAGGAAGGCCCAAGGTTGGCTGGCACAGATCCCACCCACACCTGGGGACAAGTGCATCTGCCTTCCCCCTCCCTAGAGACCTGGGCTCCTGGGACTGAACCATCTGGACAGGCCAGGTTCTCTGAGCAGGTCCCTGGTGTCGAAGTGTGAGCTGCCCACAGCCCAGACACAAGGAGAGATTCTCTGCATAGCTATCTACTCCACAAACAGGAAACTGAGGCCCACAGGCCTGTCACATCTCCCCAAAGCAGCCCAGTGTCCCCATCCTCTGGGGCTACCCCTGGAAGAAAGAATACCCACTCTTCCCATGAGCCTCACACCCAACCAGAGCAGACAGCAGTGAGGGCCAGCTGCAAAACAGCAGGCTCCCGCCACCCTGCCCATCTCTAGGCCTGTCACCATGGTGCCCAGCCCCTGCCTTTCTTCTTCCTGTCTTGGGGAGACCCAGTGAGGATGGCTAAGCCAGAAACACTCTCAACTCATAAATCACCATACTTGCAAGGGACTTCTGATTCCCAAAGCGAAAGCCACCACGGTAAGTCACTCATGACTTTGATTCTGCTCCTCCAGGTCCTAGTCCATGCCTTGGGGCAGGAGTGAGGGACCCTAGAGAGCAGACAGGCATGGCACTGCCCCTGAGGAAGCTCACAGCTTCTGGGGAGACCTGCAGGAAACCAGACGTTTGTCTGTGAGACGTGGTGTGTGGGGGTGGGGCTATGGGGCTTCGGGCTTCAGGACAGCGTCCTGGACCAGGCCAGAATGGGACTCCAGAGCAAGGATCACCTCCTTCTTCATCCAGCTCGTGGAAGACAAGGAGTTCAGAAGACATGATTCACCCAGCAAAGGGGGTGTGTGGCTGCCTGACAAGCCAGTGTCATCTTCACAGAGCTAGGAGGTGTGGCTATCACTGTCTAGGCTCTAAAGCTGAGGGAACTGAGTCCCAGAGGTCTGAAGCAACCGGCCTCGGACCTTCTTGCTTTCCCGGGGGTCTCTGAAGTGGCGGATGGCAGTTGCTAGAACACACTCTCTCTGATCTAAGGGCCAAGTCACTGCCTGCTGATGGCCTTGAAGCCAGAGGCTCCCAGAACCAGCAGAGCAAGAGGAGGCCCAGCCACAACGAGGGAATACCGAGCCCAGCAGGAGCCATGGCCACAGCCGGATCACAAACTCACCTGGAATCAGCCACCCCAAGCCAGGACTGGGCAGGAGCGAAGGCCAGCCTTACCCGGAGGCACAGGGTGGGTATTTCTGTGTCACCTCAGCCCTCCCCTTAACACATGCCAACGAGGGGTATGAATTTCTGCATCCTTACCTTCCCGAATGTTAACAAGCTCATAAAAATTAAGATATTCTTCCTCGGCCGCACGACACCCTGCATTTGTTTCATTTTGTTTTTCCTCCCCCCCTCCCCCAGTATCCGCGAGCGACGTGAGAGACATGGAAAGCTGCAGACTCCAGTGTTCGCCTGCCAAGTGGGTCTACCATTCCCTCCCCACCTCTGTCCTGGGGGGTGGGTTACAGGGAAGAGCCCCCAACACACACACACACACACACACACACACACACACACACACACACACACACACTACCTCCCTGCTGCTGTGTGACCTCGGGCCCCAGACTTAACTTCTCTATGGTATAATTGCCTCCACGACAAAGTAAGGACAGTGATTGCACCCTGCCCGCCTCAGGGTGGGTGTGAGGATCAAGGCAGATAATCCCAGTAAAGTGTTTAGTAGTCTCCTGGCACAGAGCAAGCCCTCGATAAACGTTAGCCCTTGTTATTATGTAAAGGAGGGCTAAATACCTCCCCCCAGTTAATCCGTTTGTAGAGTTCGCCTTCTGGGGCAGGCTGGCAGTTCCAAACACCGCCCAGCTGCGGCGTGCAGTTTGGTTGTGTTGGCTAGCTCTGTGGATTTAAACTCCAGCTTCCACGCCATCAGGCAGAGCTGGCTGGCTGCTGAAGCTGGCCACAAGCCCCCCCACACCCTACTGCCTGACTCGTCTAGACCCCACGGGCAGTTCTACATGGCGCAGCCCCTATGGAAAGCAGTATTCGTCACTCACTGACAATCTCAAAAGCTTTTTCAGAGCCAGGCACAACGGCACACGCATGTAATCCCAGAACATGGGTGTAGAAACAGGAGGATCAGGAGTTCAAGGCTAGCATCGGCTACATAGCAAGTTCAAGGTCAGCCTGGGCTACATGAAACCTATACTTTAGGGGAAAAAAATTAAAGGGTCGTCATGGTGACCCACATTTGTAATGAATGTCAGCACTCAAGATGCTGAGGCAGGAGGATTGACAAAGTTTGAGGCTAGCCTGGGCCATGGTGTAAGGCTGTCAGAGAGAAGGGGAAAAGGGAAGGAGGCAGGGAGGGAAAGAGGGAAGGAGGAAGGGAGGGAGGGAAGGAGGGAGAGAGGGAGGGAGGGAGGGAGGAAAGAAGGGAGGGAGGGAGGAAAGAAGGGAGGGAGGGAGGGAGAGTGGTGTGTGTGTTCATCTTGGTAATTTGGTTACCACACTAGGCAAGCTAACAGCTGAACTTGGTAGCCTGCTCCTATGGTCCTAGCACAGGCAGAACCGCCAGAAGTTCAAGGCTGCATAAGGAGTTTTAAGTCAGAAAAGCAAAAACAAAAAACAAAAACCGCAGGAAGGCCCAGCTGAAGGAAAGCAGGCTCAGAAAGGGGGCGGCAAGGCAACCAACCCACGGGTCCCAAGGGAGGGGACCAAGGGGAGAGTGTGGTCACCAGACCTGGCTCATTTTTTCTCCCTGTCCCCCCAGGCCAGGTGGAGAGGTACCGCCTCGTACCCAGAGGCAACAAGGATATGGTCTGACGCCTCCAGCAGCTCGGAGTGCTTGGGGCCAGGAGAGAGGCTAAGCAGGAGCCGGCACTGCCAACTCCAGGTGGCACTCCTGTGCATCCAGCCCATCACCGGGAACTTAGAAGGTAAGAGCTGGGGGTAAAGGTGGCCCCTTCTCCTTAGAGTCCCCATATCCTCAGTGCCTGCCTCCATACACCAAAACTAAACCTCACAGTCCGGGTCTGTTTCGGTTACTACAACGCCCTCCTCCATCCCAGCCCTCAGGAGAAGCTACAGCTCCAGGCAATAGGTTGTCACGGAGTCACTGAGAAGACCCAGGAGCCTGGCCCTCAAAACCCTGGCTGTGTACTTCAAACCAGCACCTTCCAGTAAGAGGACACAGCATCCAGACCCTTTCAGAACAACCACTTGTCTCCCAGTACCCCTCCCAGCCCAGGGCCCCTCCCGTGCAGTACCCACCCCTTGTAAGCACAAGAAATATTCAGTGTCAGCTGGGCAGCAGTGACGCACGCCTTTAATCCCAGCACTCGGGAGGCACAGGCAGGCAGATCTCTGAGTTCGAGGCCAGCCTGGTCTACAGAGTGAAATCCAGGACAGGAACCAAACTACACAGAGAAACCCTGTCTCCAAAAAAGAAAAGAAAAGAAAAGAACAGAAAAGAAAAGAAAAGAAAAGAAAAGAAAAGAAAAGAAAAGAAAGAAGAAAGGAAGGAAGGAAGGAAGAAGAAAGAAAGAAAGAAAAAGAAAGAAAGAAAGAAGAGAAGAGAAATATCCAGTGTCTCTACTAGGGACTAAGGCTGGGCGGCTCATTTCGACCCTGCAAGGTGACCAGTGGCATACCACGTGTTAAGAAGTGAAACATCTTCCCTGGAGGGAGAATCAGAGCTGGACACACCCCTGGGCAGAGATGAAGAACACAGCTTGATGACCAGAATCCAGTGAGGCTGGGAGGGCGGGGGGAGGAAAGAGAAGACAGGTGGGGTCCTCGGAGAAGTAGCCAGGTCAGGATGAGCCTGTGGGTAAGGGATAAGGGCATCCCAGAATTGTCACAGCTCACGGAGATGCTAGCTACTTAGAGGTACCCATCATGGCCCACTGCCCGGGTGTCACTGTGGAACCTACCGTATCCCGTGACACCTCAAGCTTATATCACCCCCGCTATCCTCTCCATCCCTCAGTGCCCTGACACTTGCCATCCCCAGGCAGGTTCACCTCTCCATTCATAGATCCTACAAAAGCAAACACGGCTCATAGCTGTCTGTAAATTTGCCCAAGGTCCCACCAAGCCAAGAGTATCCAAGCAGGGACTCCAAGCCTGCTCACAGACACCCTCATCATTGCCTCCATGACTTTGAGAGAGGTCCCTGGCTCACCCCAGCTACCGCAGCAGGGTGAGCCAGGGCCACAAGGGGCAGAAACATGAGAAGGGTCGGGGGGGGGGGGGGGGGGGGTTGAGGAGGGAGGGGCGGGCCCAGGAAGAAGACTGGATCCCAGTCCAGGTCCCTGTTGCCTTGGCAACAGGACTAATTAATTCCAACTTGGGCTCCATCTGTGCCTTGGCTGGATGGGCGGTTTGGGCTGGCGGGTGTTTGTTTTGAAGAGAAGGAGAGGGAAGCGAGAGAAGCTGGGAGGCTCTGGTCCCAAGGGCTGATGGGGGGCTGTGGCACTCCCCCAGGTTCTCACATAGCATCCCCACCAACCACAGCCTAGGCAGGCTCGGCCCCCAGAGACAGCCTCCACAGTCCTTTCCTGGAGGAGGAGGAGGCTCAGCAATCCAGCCCAAACATGGCCTTGCGAAGACAGCAGCCAGAACCTCCCCACCACCACCACCACCACGTGTGTGCACATGTGCACACACCAAAGAGAGAATGGCAAAGGCTGGGGTCCCAGGGCTGAGATACCCAAGCCTCAGTCTCTCCATCTGCAGAATGGGCAGATACTACCTGCTAAGGGAAGCCCTCTTCAGGGTCGCTTGTGGACATTGTCCATCCTAGGATCAGAGAGGGTGTCATCCAGGAGGAATCTGGCCAGGGAACCACGGGTATAGCAATATCCAGAAGGCAGCAGTTTTGAAGAGCTAGGCCTAGACCACAACTAGATAGCACATATGAGAAGGAGAAAGGGCCCTGGGGAAGTCACAAGGCTGGGCCAAGTCCTGGCAGGTCTCAGAAGCTGCAGCAAGACATCTGGGTCTTGGCCCAGAAACAGTCAAAAGCCGGTGACATGCTGGCGAGCTGGCACTGAGGAAGGGTGCAGGGGGAGCAGGGGCTGCTGTGAGGATACAGACAAGGATGGGGTAAAATGCCAGCAAGGGCGGCAGAGGGGGCAGACACATGGAGATGTGAGGGCGGGGACTGGTGGTCTGTAGGATGGAAGCCCAGCGTAGGATTCAAGGATGCTGACCAGGCTGCAGGCCAGAAGCTGCAGTGCCCACCCTGGAGCAGGGGGCCTCAGGAAGGGGCAAAGGGCAGGGTGCAGAGGGTGAGGCCAGCGAGAGATGTGTTTTTAGGAGTCAGAGGTCATGTTCAATCAGCAGGTGGCTTCAGCTGGTGCCTGACAGCCAGAGGCAGGTCCCAGGGTAGAGGATGGAGATCGCTCTCAGGGAGAGATAGAGGAGAAAGGGGAAGGGGGAGCCTGTCCCCTGTCTGCATACAGCAAGCGCTAACTCATTGAACTCTACAGAACTCTGCTCTAAGAAACTCTAGGGGCATAGAGCATGGAACACTGCCTAGGCCGTGGCTAAGGGACTAAGCTAAGGGAGTGCTCTTAGAGACAGGCATAGTGACAGCACATGCTGGTGCCCTGGTGCCTGTTACATAATGCTTCTTAGAGCCAGACCCCCTCGGGTTCAAGTCCCCAGCCTCCCCCAACCCTTGCAGAACAGCTTGATGCTGAGCCTCGCCTTCCCCGGTGTCACTGGCAAGTGAAAGCAACACTGGGGGGCTGGGATGTCGCACAGGCTCTGTCCCACAGCTCCCCAGGCTCCAGGTGCTATGTGTTCAGGGAGCAGGCAAGACACGGAGCTTTGGTTGAGCATCTACAGTGTGCCAGGGACCCACCGTGTGCTGAGCACCTGCCATGTACCAGGCACCTGCCATGTGCTGAACAACTAGCATGTGTTAAACACCTACTATGTGCCAGGACCCTCACCTGTGTTATAAACCTGACTACAGTAGAGCATATAGTGGGGAGAGAAGGCCAGGGCTCCTCGGTAACCCCCTCACCTCCCCGAACTCCCACTCCTTAAACAGCAGATGGAGAAAAGCAAAGGCATGGAACACATGGCTCACAGGGCCACTGTGAGCATGAAATAAAGCACGTAAGCCAGGAGTGGTGGCGCACGGTGGTGGCCTCAGCACTCGGGAGGCAGAGGCAAGAGGGAGGCTGTAAATTCAAGGCCAGCCTGGGCTACATAGTGAGTTCCAGACCATGATCTCAAAAAACAAACAAACAAACAAACAAAAAAACCCAAAAAAAAAAACCAACCAACCAACCAACAAACAAACAAAAAACCCTGAAAAGGAAAAGACAGGGAGAGAGAGAGGAGAAAGGGAGAGGGGAGCCTGTCCCCTGTCTGCATGCAGCAAGCGCTAACTCATTGAACTCTACAGTCACTGGTAGTTCTGTCTTCAGGCCTCCTCCCAGCAGCTCACAGGACGGGACTACGAGGCCGCAGAGATCTGGGCCACCACTCCTTAGCTGTGTGACTTGGACAGGTCACCTTCCCTCTCTGAGTCCCACACCATTGATTGTCCTGAAGGCTGGATGATACTCAAAATCCTGCTCAGTGCACACAGTAAGAACTCAATAAATGACGGCAGTGAAAATCAGTGATGGACTATGGACACAGGGACAGGGAAGGAATGAATTCACAATGGAGGAGGCGCTGACGGCGACCCCTCCCTCTCCCCTCCTCCCACCCCGCCCCAACTCAGGGTCTCCCACCCAGGGAAAGGGCAGATTGCTTGAGGTCCTGGTATCGCACACACCCATCCATGCCTGCCCTCCCCTGACTCCCTTCAGGCAGCACCCAGCCACGCTCACCACCACCCCCAGCCCCGGTTTTCCTAGCCCAGTGACCGACCACAGCCTCTCCTTCACCCCTCTGCATCTGCGCAGGGGACTAGGGAAGAGAGGGAATCGGAGACTTGATTCTGCCTTCTGTCCTTATCACCATCCTCCCTGGCATCGGGCATAGTGTCCTTGGGCACGGTGAAGGGATACCAGTCCTGGGGAAGGCCACTCCCACCCCACCCCCCAAAAAAGCTTGTGAGGGCCAGAAGTGGCAGGGTGGAGGTGAAGAGCAGGCAGTGAGTCTGAACTAGTGGGATCTCTGGATAATGTGACCAGAAGCAAGACAGAGCTGCCAGGCACGAAGAGTTTATAGGTGAGGGTGAGGGTTCCTCTGCTCCACTTTCCTGGGACCCTCTCAGGATCCCTGCCCCATCCTGGGATGGCCACAGGCTCAGTGGCGGGCGGTGGGGGGGGGGGTGGCAGTTTACCACAGCTGCTGGTACCCAGCCCATGGAGATGGATACTTTTAGGCTAATAAAACGTGGAAGCCTTCCCATCGGCATAGTGAGTGAGCATTCTCATGTACACACACACTCATGTTTGTATTGAACAAAGATGAGGGACAGGTCCTAGGTCAACCCCTGCTGGCAATCTAGGAAACCCCTGGGACAGGTCCTAGGTCAACCCCTACTGGCACTCTAGGATACCCCTGCTCTTCGGAATCAGCTCTGCCAGGAGGGAGTCTAAGGTAAAATCATCTGACAAGTGGCCGCAGAGTACTGTTTGTTTGCCTATTTATTTGGAGACGGGGGTCACATGTACCCCAGGCTAGCCTGGAACTTTCTACGCAGCGGAGAGTGACCTTGAACTTTTGATCTTCCTGCCTTACCTCCCAAGTTCTGGGGTTAGAGGCCTCCCCCACCATACCTGGTCTATGCACTGCTGGGGACAGAACCCAGGGATTCGTGTGTTCTGGGCAAGCACTCTACCAACTGAGCCATATCCCCAACCCTGGGCCATTTCTTTCTCTACAAATGCTGGTGGGGTGCCTTACATCACAAACAGCAGGCTACAGTCCAGGCCAAGCCCTAGCCTCATGGCAGAGGCACAGGTGGGCATGTGGGCAGCCCTGAGGAGGAGTTGCCAGTGTGTCCACTAGACTCCCTTCACCCCTAGCTACAGCCCTGTGTCAAACACTGCCATGCATGCTCAGTTCTACCATGTCCCTTTCCTCCTGCCATAGAACCATGACAGTGCCCACTATGTGCTGAACACCTACTGTGTGTCTAGGGCCTCACTGGCCTCTTTGGGCCAGATTCACATAACAACCCTACTAAAGGACCACTGTTACCCCATTTTATACATGGGGAAACTAAGGCTCCACTAAGTTGGTAAATGGTAAAATAAGGACTCAGACATAATCTGGTTGCAAGCTGCCACTCCCACCCATGGTATGGCCTTCTTCTCAGACACTTAAAGCTTGGGTCATGGGCTGGACTGACCTCTCAGCTCTCAAAATCATCAAGGGTACTTAGAACATGAAGTGGTTCGAATCCTAATTCCACCGTTGATTCTCTGTATGATGATGGGCAGGGTCCTTAACCTCTCAGTGCCTTGGTTTTCTGTTCTGTAAAGTGGGCCTATAATAGTACCTATTTTGTTGGAATACTGAGTGACCTTCTTAGAAGAGCACCCAGTGTAGGAGTTATTGACATGGTTTTAATAAAAATAAATGATTGCCCCTGATTCTTGGATGGCCCAAGCATTGGGTCCTACAGGGCATAAGAGTCAGTGCCACAACTCAGATCCTGGCTCTGGCCTCCCTGCCCAGAGCAAATTCCCAGGTGAACCTAGTGAACAAAAATTCCTAAGACCCACCCAGCTCAGACCCCAAGAAGAAAGAAGAGACTGTGGTAGACAGCAAGGAACAACATGGGCTAAGTCCCTAGACCCTCTCCAGCCCCCTGCGCTCCCTCCTTTGGGACTATCACTCACCTTCCCTACCCCATCTCAACTGTGGGAGACCACACAGATCTCTAGGTACACCCTATCGCCACCACCACCCAAAAGTCCCCTGGGCACCCATGAGCCTATGTCAGAGCAGGCAGGGACTGCAAGGGACATCCAGCACTCAGGAGCTCCGCCTCCATGCCACCCTTCTGCAGAAACAGACAGGTCAGAACCCCATTCAGGTTCTGCATGTGCTCAGCCAAAAGGCACCGGGGGAGCCCAAATGCCCACACTCAGACCTGGAAGCAGATCTCCATGAATGACCATCTTAATCTCAGGGTGCACCCAGGAAGCCTGCCCTAGGAAGGAGGCAATGCTTGGCTTCCATGCAGCAGAGAGAGAAACATGGCACAGGGAAATTGGGGGGTGGGGGGTGGGATGGGGCAGCTCTTGCTATGCCTGAGGAGAACAGGAACAGAGACTCCCAGCCAGCTTTGTGGTGAATCCCAGCTAGGAAAAAAAAAGTTGTTGTATGTGGATTTGGAGAGACTGAAGACAGGTCCAGGGGCAGGCTTTGGGGGTCTTGTAGACAGCAGCCTTGCCACTTCTATTCATACTCTATGAGCAGGTATCAACCCTTAAAAGGGGCTGTAAACCCATGCATTCTTTGACCGGGGTACCCTCCAACCCAAGCCCACCCCACGGCAAAACTGCCCAGGCCACACATGCATCACAGGCCAAGAGCAAGAGAGAAGGCTGTGGGACCCAGCTGGCTGTGGGACCCAGCTGGGACGAGGCAAAGAGCTGGGGACCAGACATAGCAGAAAGGAGAACCCAGGAGATGGCAGCAAGAAAGTTCTTCTCAGGCCCCTGTAGCCCAGCTCAGAAGCTGCTCAAGCCCGCTGCCATCACCAAATCAGAAAGGCCAGAAGCAGACAGTCACAGGGAACGGCAGGTGGGTGTCCAGCATCTTCCTATTTTATCTGCCCAGTCCTCCAAACAGCACTGGTCCCCTTTACAAATGGAGAAACTGAGGCTGGGAGTATGATCTTCCCTGTGCCACAGAAGGGCAAAGAGCTGGAAGAGAGCTCACACTTCTATTCCAAAGGCAGAGCCTTTGCAGGCCCTTCTTCTCCACAGGCAGTGAGCAGGTGGGGGAGGGGCTACAGAGGCAGACATCCCCACATTTCCTGGCCTGGCCACCGGAGGCCACGCCCAACTTCCAACCGCCTCAGAACATGAAGGCTGGAGCCTTACTTATTCCCCTCAACAGGAATCTGGGTACAGAGCGGTGTTAAGGAGCCCTTACGGGGTCAGCAGTGGGGCTGGGCACTGAAGAGGCACTCAGGCTATTGAGGAATGGAGCCAGGAAATTGGCATGTGGGCCCACGTGCCTGACTCCTCCTGCATCACCACACGTCACAGCCCAGGAGTTTCTCAGCTCTAATCTGTCGCCCCTGCCAGCCCTCCTGAGTGTCTGGCAGAACAGAGAAGACTCGCCCGTGGAGGTTCTGCTTAGATCTGGGGCTCCTGAGCCAACACCTCTCCTCTGCTACCATCCCTTTGCATCCATGCCATCCCAGGATGGAGCTGTTCCAAGAGAGCTCTGCCTCCCCATCCCATCCTCAGAGCCGAGCTCCTGGGTAAGAGGGGAAGGTCCCTGTCTACCCATTAACTTCTGTCACTGTTCTCAAGGGCAGGAACTGGGTCTCATTCTCAGGTCCAGAGACAGTGTGGGACTAGCCAGGGTCACACTGCAAGGCGGAAGGCAGGAAGGCCTTCAGCCCCTCCCCCTCTCTCCATGCCTATGACCATTACAGCAGAGTGAATTGGGCTGTGACTCGGTGTGAACACAGGTAGGTGAGAGGGTAGGTCTTCAGCAGCTTCTAGAAGTCGTCAGATGCAGGTCTTGGCAACCCTGTGGATCTAGTCTGTGAGTGTGAGTGTGTGTGAGTGTGAGTGTGTGTGAGTGTGAGTGTGTGTGAGTGTGTGTGAGTGTGCATGTGTATGTGGGAGTGTGTGTGTGTGTGTGCCCCTCTGACTCCTTTCATCCCCTTCCGGGGCAAGTCAGGCCCCCATTTCACAGATGAGCAAACTAAGATAAGACTTGTGACCACTCTGAAATGGATCTAATGTACAGTGGCTTCCTTTCGATGGCAGAAAACCCGCCTGCGGCCTCTCTTCCACCACCCCCTCCCAGTCCCTCGGGGCCACCTCTTGCAAGGAGTCTCCGCAGAATTCAGCAAGACTACAAGCAAGGGGACCAGCCTCTCCTACACACACGTAGAGCAGGCCTAGCTCAGAACACCCCCAGCACCTCCGCCCTCAGACTAGGGATCCTGGAAGAGGAAGCCCTACCCCCTCACGCCGGGAACTCCCTTTCCTCAGACTAGAAAACCAGAGTGGGACACCCACCTCTTGCCTGGGCTCTCTGTGCACATGGCCCCCTCCTTGAGTGCAGGAGGGGGCCATGTGCACATGCCACACCCAGTTCCCTCTTCTCTCGGCCTCCCTACTGGCATACCTCCAGGCAGGACCAGTACCAGTCAGGCCACCCTCCTTGCCAGGCCCCATCCATGAATCCCACCTCTGTTGAGTACCACAGACCCCCCTTTCTCCTCCCCAAACAAATGGGGTCTTGAGCAAGACATTGGGACACTGCACACAAGGCCTGATCTATTCCCTGACTGGCATGCCTGCCAGTGGTGTGGGCAGCCAAGCCAGGGAGCCATCTGTCTGCTTCCCCACCCCTTGTCCAGGCTCTAAAATGGGGCTGGGCACTCAACAACCCATACTAGCGGCACTAAACCCACAGCCCATGGCCCGGGTGACCAGGCTAGTCTTCTCCACAGCCTGGGTGACCAGAAGGGACGTTTCCATGCCCAGGTGACAAGGCTAGACCTCTTCACAGCCCGGGTGACCAGGCTAGACCTTTCCATGCCCAGGTGACCAGGAAAGACCTCTCCACAGCCTGGGTGACCAGGCTAGACCTTTCTATGGCCCAGATGACCAGGAATGACCTCTCCCATATCTGGATTGTTCTCTTCTTTTCCTATAGGAAGCTCTGAGCTTTGCTCAACTCCCTCCATGCCCTAGTAAAGAACTGCTCAGATCTCGATGCTCTCAGATGCTTCCCTATGCTGTTTGGACTGCATTAGCCATGGGAGGAACTCAGGCAGGAAAGTCTCTGGCATGCAGTAGGAGTTCAATTAAACCAGCCTCCTGCCCGGTGGTGGCGCACACCTTTAATCCTAGCACTGGGGAGGCAGAGGCAGGTGGAGCTCTGTGAGTTTGAGGCCAGCCTGGTCTATAGAGCCAGTTCCAGGATAGCCAAGGCTACACAGAGAAACTCTGTCTCAATAATAATAATAATAATAATAATAATAATAATAATAATAATAAAACAAGCTTTGAAATTCTCTCATTCTCTCACCTTCTCCCCATCCTGAGATAACGAGGCACAACCAAACCCAAGCTGGTAGGGTGGAGTGTGGCCTGTCCCATACACTTAAAATGTCCCTTTTCAGAAACCAACACCTCGGGCTGGAGGGATAGTTCAGTTGGTAACATGCTTGCTGCATGAGGACCTGAGTTCAATGCTCAGAACCCTCATAAAAAGCCCTGCATGGCATCTCTGACTTAGGATTTCAGGGCTGGGAAAGGGGAGACAGGCAGGTCTCTGGGGCTCCTTTCTGATCAACCTAGCCAAATTGGTGAACTCCAGGTAAAAGTGAGAGAACCCATCTAAAAAGCAATGTAGAGGCACCTGAGAAATAACACATGATATTGACTTCGGGCATCCACATGAGTGTTCTCTCTCTCTCTCTCTCTCTCTCTCTCTCTCTCTCTCTCTCTGTCTCTCACTTGTACACACACACACACACACACACACACACACACACACACACACACACACACACACACACACGAACTCATGCATGCACAAGAAATCAAATTTTCAGTCCTCAGACTATTGGATGGGTAGCTCACAGATATGATTTTTTCCACTCTGGGGAGGTGGGGGAGTGGTCTCAAAGCTAAACTTGTACATCAAAGTCAAAAGTTGCTGTACCCTGAGACAGGATCCCCATTTTACAATCACATAAACTGAGGGCACAGAATGATTCCATATGCCTAAGGTCACCCAGCTAATGAACTGCTGACTTGATTGCTTTTGACAGTTCCGATTGCTAACACAAACTCTTTCTCTTGTCTTAAGCCTCCCTCACCCAAGAGCTTTCTATGATCTTGCCCCTGGAGCCGGGGTCAAATCCTAACCCTCCAACCTGGGACACACAGGCTCCCAGCAAGACTCTGCAGTGCAGTAGACAAAAGCCCCGGATCTAGAGTCCATCAGCCCAGGGCTCAAACGCAGGGCCTGTCACCAATTGCCCAGGCCCAGCTAGCCTCACTCTTCCCCTGTGTGAAATGGGATTACAAAGACTGACCTGCTGGGTTGACGTCAAGCTCACCCTCCCTCAGGCTCATCACATAGTTAATAAAGTTCTGTGTGCCAGGCCCCATGCAGGCCCTGGGACAGAACAATGACGACATAGAGGCTTGCTCTGAGGAGCTCCTACACCACAGCGTTAGGAGAGCAGAGAGTAAACAGACAAATAAAAAGGCATCAGTGGGGGCTGGAGAGATGGCTCAGTAGTTAAAAGCACTGGCTGCTCTTCCAGAGGACCTGGGTTCAATTCCCAGCACCCACATGGCAGTTCACAACTGTCTGTAACTCCAGTTCCAGGGGATCTGACGCCCTAATGCAGACATACATGCAGGCAAAACACCAGTGCACATAAAATAAGAATAAATAAGTCATTTTAAAAAAAAGATATCAAAGCCAAGTAGCAGACACTTGTGTTCCCAGGACTCAGGAGATGATGGCAGGGGGATCTGGAGCTCAAGGTCACCCTCACCTTCATGGTGAGCCTGGGCTACATGAGACCCTACTTCAAATAGTGTCTTAGGATAGAAAGATAACTCACAGGGAGACATTTGCCTCCAAGCAGAAAGACCTAAATTCGATCCCCAGGACATACATTCAAAAAAAAAAAAAAATCCAGATATGGTAATTGATTGCTGTTAGAGACAGGAGGGTACCTGGACCTCACGGGCCAGCCAGTTTAGCCTACATGATGAGTTCTAGGCCTGTGAGAGACTCTATCTTGCAAGGAAGAGGAAGGGATGGAAGGAGGGAGGGAGGGAGAAGGAAAATTGAACAGTGTCTGAGAAATGACATCCTCTGTTGATAAATGATATCCTCTGTTGTCTACACACATCCACACACCAGAACACACATGTGTACACACACACACAAACACACACAAACACAAACACACACTTAAAAAGTAAATAAAAGGGCCTGGAGAGATGGCTCAGCAGTTATGAGTACCAGTTGCTCTTCCAGAGGATCAGAGATCAATTCTCAGCACCACCAGTTATAGATGGTGGCTCACAACCATCTATAATTCCAATTCCAGGTGATCCAGCACCCTCTTCTGGCCTCCTCAGGCATGTGGTGCACATACATACATGCAGGCAAAACACCGATACCCATAAAATGACTATTTTAAAAAGTAAACAAAGCACTGTTGGTTGTGTTCAAAGCCATAAGGAGAGAGAGTGAAGAGGTTTAGAGAGGGTTATAGGGAGAGCTTTTCCAAAGAAGTGACAGCTGGAATAGCCATCCATGAAGCAGAAGGAACAGAAGGAACAGCCATTACAACGTCCAGGGAGTGAGCTGAGACTCAGAACCCAGAGACATACCTGGGGACAGCAGGTACTCAACACCCGGGGCAGTGTCCTGACAATTAGAGATGTCTTCCTCGTACCATAGTGCATTCAAAGTTCTCCTCACTGCACTATTTTAACTCCCATTTTACAGGCATTGCAGCTCCCAAGATTCCACAGAGAGGGACCACCTAAGCCTGGCCATCCCCAGCTCTGGGCTCCTGCCAGCTCCCCTGCCCACCTCACATCTGCTTAACCCTGTCCAAGTCTGGCATTGTGGCCAAGTAAAGTCTGGGGATCCTCAGTCCATCTTAACACCACTTGAGGTCATCCAGCCTTCTGCCCCCTCCCCAGGCCAACCTGAAATGCAAAGAAGGCAGGGAGAGTGGGAGGGTCGGGGGCGAGGGACTCTCCACTGTCATGATGGAGCTGGACACACCTCACCGTTCTAGACCAGAACCTGAACCAAGATCCCTGTCACCTGAAGACAGTCATCTCGGGCTGTGACTCAAGCATCTCCAGAGTACCCTTTCCTTACCCCTCAGTCCCTTGCCTGAATGTCCCTGGGTTGCTATAAAAGTAGAAAGGATAAACATTCCCTAAGTCAAGTGGGGTGACAGTGCCCCAGGCCAGGGCTGGTTTAGAAGGCTAAGAACACAGAACTCCAAGAAGGAAGGCAGAAAACAGGGATTTGGGCAATAGCTGTGGGCAGGACCCCTTGGTAAGAGGGCACCCAAAGCAAACAGGAGAAGTCCCAGTCAGGGAGCCTACAAGGACATGGAGTTCCATGCTGATTGGCCACCAAGAGACCCTGCTCCCATTCCTAGAGAATTAGGAAAAAGGATACAAGGAGGCAGATCTCTGGGGAGAAGACCACTGGCCTCCCATGAACAGCAGAAAATCACATTGAAGTCGCCTTTAAGAGGATAGTAATGGTGTCACCTGCTGTGAGTCAGCTATGACCCAGAAACATGCTAGGTATGCTAGGTATCCACACTGTGTCCCCAACACAGCCATCCTGTGAGACAGACACCTCTTTCCCACTGTACAGCAGGGGAAACAGAGGCACAGGGTCACAGGACTCAAACCCAGAAGTGCAACATTCTTCTCAACTACTTCCTATTATCATGCCGAGGAAATGTTGCTTTCAGGGAATTCCTGGGGAGTGGGAGAGACAGAGTCATGTCCCTCAGGGAAGGAGGGGGCCTGAAAGCTGGGTGTTCAGCAACCAGGGGCCCGGGTCTCTTGGGTGACCTCAGTCAATGAACTTCCTCAACTAGGACCTCAATGCCAGATGCCCAGAGCACTGCACTGGGTTGTCGGGTCTCCAGCATGTACAGGAACAAGAAACGAACATGTGTCTAGATGGGGACCTGGAAGAGCAAAGGCCCTGAGGAGAGAGAGCTAAGAGAGTCCCAGGCAGGCTGTGGTCCCCTCAAAACACAAAAGAAAGCTTTGAAAGGAAAGTAACAGGGACAGGAAGCTCAGGCCTACCCACGGGAAAGCACCCCCCCCCAACACCCACTTCAGCCCGTAACAGCAACGGTGAGTTCCCTGAAGCCCCCTCCCTGCTAATCCTCCAACACGCCTTTCTGCAGAAGCCCCTTCTGGGACCTACACATCTCAGCAGCCTTGGTCCTCCACGTGGAGACCACCACACCTTAGAGACAGCATCTCTCTCTGCTTAGCAACCACCAACACTTTGAGCCCAGCCAACCAGCCTCTTTCCTGTCTCCTCCTCTCTCCATGGAGACCACAATGCCACAGCAACTGCCATCACTCAGTGCCCGCCCGCTTGCCTGGACAACAGCTCCCTCCACGTGGCCACCACCAACACAGCCTTGCTGACAGTGACAGTCTCTCCTCTCCAGGGCAGCCACCAACCATAGCTCGGCTGGAACAGTGCCGGCTGCCTGCCTGCCTGCCTGCCTGCGGCCTCCTGGTACCAGACTGTTCTCCCCTGCTACCTCTAAAATTCAATGACAGACCCCACACACATACAGACAGCATCTTCTGTCCTCAGCTCTCACCTAGACCCTCCATCAGCCTGTTCCTTGGTGAAAAACCCCCAGTGGAGGGAAAAGAGGCCATGTTCTCCCAGACTTTCCCAGAGGCTGCTCCCCTCCCCAGACTCCCAGCAAATGCAGACATGCCCTGCACAGGCCAGGGAGCGTCAGCCTCTAAGCTAGACAAAAGGGCTGGAAGTGGGGGTTCCTTTTCACTCACAGTGAAGGACTATCCCAGCCCCCAACAGTCTGCCACTTTGCCAGCAGCCTCTGAGGCCTTGGGGAAAGGGAGCCAGGAAGAGACAAGGTTGGGGTGCCCATGGCTGGAGGCAGGGCATGGAACAGGCAGCAAGGGACTGAAGCTGGGCTACATCACAGGTTTGCAAGGCCAGGTCATGTGAGCTGTGCTCACCAACAGCCACACACTCACAGTCATAAGGACCCTGTCCTTACCAGATGTCTGCTGCTGGCAAAGGGGGGCCCCTGCAGCCAGTGAGGCTTTGTCCCTGACCCGGGTCTCAAGGAGGTCCCCCAGGCAGCCCCAGCGGCAGCGATGGCAATAGGGTCTTGGGTCCTGGCCCAGTGCAGCAGGCAGCGGCAGCTCCTCAGTCCTCTGCTCTGCCAGGAGGCGAGGGGGAGAGAGGGAGGGAGGGAAAGAGGAAGAGAGGGAGGGGACAGCAGGAGCAGGGAGGAGGGAAAATCCTGAAGTCTTGAAGGGTACACTCACTTCTTTCTTAGGTTTCCCATGGCAACAGCATATACCACAAATGATATCAGTGTGAGAGAGAAGAGGCCGAGGGAAGGGAGGGTGGAGGGAGAGGAGAGAGACGGAGACAGATCTAGAGACAGAGATGGAGGAAGGTGGCAACTGAGACATGGGAAGAGACGGAGATGAGGGGAGACATGGAGAGAGACAGGGAGAGAAAGAGACTGAGGAAGACGGAGAGAGGGGAGAGAGAGAGATGGAGAGCTATGGGAAGAGATGGAGTGATGTGGTAAGATGAAGAGAGAGGCCAGAGAGATGAGATGAGCGATGGATGGAGAGAGAGAATGATGAAGAGGGGGAGACAGAGACATACGGGAGGAGATGGGAAGAGACAGAGATAGAGGGATGGGGAGGGACATGGAGAGACATGGAGAGAGACTGTGAGAGATGGCGGGGAAGAGAGGAAAGGGGGAGAGAGTATGGATGAGACATGGGGGCGTGAGAGATGGATCAATATGGCAAACTGGTTAGAGACAGAAGTAGATGCCTGCAGGGAAGAGCCTCCAGACACAGAAGGCAGACTGGGGACTCTCCAAGGTATACCATGGGGCTCAGGGGCACAGCGAGAGGCCAGGGGCCACCAGACATCTTTGAAGCCCAGGGCCAGAGGAGTGATCAACAGATGGATGGATCCTCTGTGAACAGAGGGACTCCCAACTATGCCGCTGGATTCCTGACCCTCCAATGGGCATCCTAGTCTGAAGGGACCTCTCAAGTCACCTCATTCACGGTCAGGGCCACATATTGTGCATACTCTCCTAATGCCCAGGGCCCACACATACAGCCTTCACCTCCTCTCAGTGCCCACCTTCTAAATTGCCAGCTTATCAACTGGAGCCACACCCTGGGCACTGCCAGTAAGGAAGAGACCCCTGACCCCGAATGCCCTCTCTCATTCAGAACTCCACGCGGCTGGCACACACCCTTTGTCCAGTCCTGCCCTACCAGCCTCCAACCATGGTTTACAAACCTGTCTGCCCTCCACCTGCATAGACACACTTGGGACAGGGATGGTAGAGGCCAAGCCCTGCCTCTGAATGTATACACACGTGCTGTGCACACACACACACACACACACACACACACACACACACACACACACGCCCCTCGCCTGTCTGGTCCTACATCCTCCATCAGCCCAGATGGCACTCCCATACCTCCCCCGCAGGCAGGGGCTCACACCTCACCCCCTCACCAGTGCCATTCACAAACATATGTAGACCCACCCAGCACTGGCAGCCAGCACCCTCAGAACACAAACACTGAGGGCCTGCCTGCCTGGGTTCCCTCATCCCCACCAGCGGCAGGAAGGGTGAGCAAGAGTCAGGGCTTACAGAATGGCTCTCAGCCCCAGCAGAGACCCTTGGCCAGCAGGCCTGCAACCATCCCATGGGGCACACTCTAGACACACACCCACACAGTGCACCCAGACAGAACCAACATGCTCACAGAGCCTAGACAGGGGCAGGGGAAGGGGGGGCTACACAGGCACACATCCCAACACACAGCCCCACAGCTGTGTCAACACGCCTGGGAATACTGCAGAGACACATATCAGCACACCCACGACACACACTAGCCCCCCACTGTGGACTGCTCGCACATTCAGACTTGCCAAAGGCCTCCAGACAAACACGCCCCCGTGCACAGGACACCTTACAGAGTTTCACACGCCAACACATACATGTCCGCAAGCCTGCCTACACAGGGAACCCCTCCCAGGCACCGGGACCCATGCACACCTGCCACACAACCCTAGGACACTCGACCATGCCTGCACCCCTCTGCAACTCTCCCAGGGGCTGTGCATTGGATCCTAGTCTGACTGGGACACGCTCCTGCCCCATCACCTTGTGGGCCTCGCTATGATCCTACCCCCACCCCACCACCTCCACCCCCACCCCCACCCGCCCCCGCCGGCTGCTCTCCATCCTGCGCACCGAGCCGAGCCCAGAGCCCGTGAAATTGGCTGCGAGAGCGTCAGCGGCTGCGGCTGCAAATTCTAAGCACAGGGAAGTAAGGCGGAAAGCGGCGGCCGAGCTGGGGGCGGGTGACGCCGGGCGGGGACGAGAAGCCGCAGGATGAGGCTGGGGCGGCGGCGACCCGCGGGGCCAGCCCCGGCCCACCGGATACAGGCCTCCTCAGGGACGCCTTCCTGACTCTGCACCCTCCTTCGTGCCCGCTCCGGTGCGCAGCCGCAGGCCCAGCGCCGTGCAGGAACTGGTGCTCTGTCCAAGGTGCTGGGGCCGTTCCTCTCCAGCTCCTTGCCTCTGAGGCCTAGCTTTACCAGCAGTGCCACCTGGAATCCGGGACCACAGACTGCCCCCTCTTGATCATCTGTGCGACAGGAATGCTACCAAGGGGCATCTGGGGACTGTGTAAGGGGCTCTCAGAATCCATTGCAGAACAGCAGCCAAAGCACGCTAAAGATTGCCCATCCATATCCACCTGCGTCACCCGTGGCAGGGCTCCTCGGGAGGGAGGACCGGGATGGCCTTGCTGCCTCCTCATAGTCTGGGAAGAGTCCCAGAAAGCCAAAGGAACATGTTACAGGCCCCCTCCCCTTCACTATCACCCAACCACAAACATGAATGAATTGATCATCAAGGAATGCATGGAAGCAGGGTTCCTGAACCCTCCCACCACCCTATGTGAATTGAAGTCATACCATGCAAGACTTTAAAACCTGCATTTTAACAAGCTCCTGAGCTCTGCATGCACCCTTTCTCAGCCCAGCACTCATGGGCCTGTGTGGCGGGTCCTCAAACCACAAGTCTAGACTTGCCTTCTCAAAAATGCACTCCAGCCTCCCCTACCTCCATGGCCCTCTCTCCACCTGGCCAGGGCCCACACGTGCTCTCTCCACCTGGCCAGGGCCCCACTCCCACCACCAGCGAGGCTGGCAGCCAAAATCCTCGAGCCAAAACTAAACAAGCAAAAGATTCTCTCATGCCTCTCTGGCACAGAGCAGGTGCCGGCTCAAGGGAGTTCTACATTGCCCAGAACAGAAGGCAACCCAGCCTCCCCCAGCCAGCCTGGGGCTGCACGGCACCTGCCCATCCTGATCAGAACACTCACTAATGAGGACCGGCTGTCCAAGCAAGACCTACTATGTGCTGGAGGCTTAGATCTCATCTCCAGAGGCACTTGTCTGAGCCCTGGGGCCTGCCGTTCTCCCTGGGTGCACAGTGTACATATGTGTGCCCAACCTAAATGAGAACCATATCAACCATAGTCGGAGAGATGAAAGGAATGTGTTTGATGAGAACCTATGGAGTTCAGCAGGCAGTGGGAAAGACAGACCAGAAATGGCTCGGCAAGCAGGCAGATCTGTGAAAGCCCTCCCAGGTTACAAAAAGGGCAGGGAGAATAGGCAAGCAGGCCTCACATCTGTCTCTCCAAGACCCCAGGAGGACTGTAGTGGGAGAGAAATTGAGTCAAGTCTGAGTCTCAGAGCTGGCTCGGAACAGACAGACCAACAACCCTTGGGAGTCACTTCCCACAATCCCTAGAGAGAGGAGATGACAGAAAGGCTGTGTCTTGCCCTGGGGGAGGGAGCTAGAATGTAACTCCCAGACCCTCCCCACTTCCTGAACTGGTTCAATTCCCTAGAGCACACATGCATACACACACACACACACACACACACACACACACACACACACACACAGCCAAGTACCCACTAACACAATGTGGAGGCACTGTGGAACGCCTTCAGGAATGTCCCAGGCCTGGGGTGGAGACAGAGAGAAGAATGTTGGGAGAGTGAGACCTGGTAGCTGGCCCCACTGTCTCTTCCTGAGCCTTCTATCCCTACAGCCATCACACAAGGACCCTGCCACCTACTACCTCCCATATAGCCGGGTCCCTGTCCCCATTTACAACTGGGTGACACGAGGCCCAGAGAGGGCCCTAGTAATAGGACATCCCAGATGAAAGGACCCAGGCTCACTTGGCAAAGAAGTTTAACAAATAAATGGGAGCTGGTTTCAGAGTCTCCCTGTGAAGTTCCAGCCCCGATTGCACTGCTCTGTGGCCCTGGGCTGGTCTGCAACCTCTGTGTCTTGTCTGTGAAATGAAGAATTAATAGTTGCTCTTAGTACACAAGGATTCTGTGGGATTAAGCAGGAGCCAAGGGCAAGTTATAGACTGTATCCCAATCCTGGCCCTAGGCAGGGGCCGGAGGGACCTTCCCTGATACACGTCTCCAAATCACCACTCTGATGGTCACTGCTTTCTGAAGCCAACCCCTTCCTCTGGCCTGCCCAGGCGGCTCTCCGGTCCTCAGGGCCCCTCGAGGGCTCCCTGAGAACTGTGTGCCAGGCTGGGCTAAAGGGAAGGGAGCTCTATTATCCCAAGTCCACAGGCACGATCCCCAGTAACAATGTCAGAGCCTCTGCCCGGGGTGTTCATTGAGCCAGGAGAAGGTTAATTTGATCAGGGATCGGCTGGGACAGCTGGAGGCAGATGACTGCGTTAGCCTTCTGGACTGTTCTCACCCGAGCAGCCTGATGGGTACGGAGTGAGCGGTAAACTTAGAAGCAGGGGACTTGGGTAGTGCAGCGCAGGGGGTATGGAGAGGTTGGGGGCAGGGAAGGACCTGGACTCTGGAGTCTTAGCAGGGGCAGGGGACGTGCAGGGTCTGACTTCACTTGTCAGATCTTAAGGTAAGCTGTCACTCCTGCCTACTTACAGAGCCTGCGTCACACACAGCCAGGAATGGCGCGGTGGCCCTAACACTCCAGTCTGCTTCCAGAACAGTGCTGGGGCAACAAGAGGGCCACATGGAGGAGAAAGCATGGGGATATCAGAGACCCTGGACCCTCCCCGCCCCCGGAGAGGGATTGGCAGCCGGGTGTGCCTGTCTCTATCCAAATCTGTGGAAGCCGCAGACAGCCTCTGCTGTAGCCAGTGACATTTCAACCCACCTGCCACCCTGACTCACCTCACCCCTTGTGGCACAAAGGTCCCCTTCCCTGCTGATCTGATGCAGCCACCCTGCAGAGGAAAGAATTTATTGACCTCAGTTTGCCTGAGCACAGCCTTGCAACCAGCAGCCAGTCAACCTACCTACATGACAGGGGCAGGCGTGACAACCCCAGGAAAGAAGAGAAACAATTTCTTTGCAAAGTTTGACTTAACCAAAACAGCAGGGGGTGCCGGAGGAAGGAGGGCTGGTCTAGGGGATGGAAGACAGAGCTGGCGTGGGCTGAGCTCCACCCCATGTACCAGGCATCAGAAGGCCCACTGTCGTTCCTGGGACCTCATCCTTCACCTCTGGCCCCCTCCACAAGTGACAGGTGAAAGGCCTGACAGGGAAGAGAGGAGAGAATGCCCAAATCACAAAACTCAAAAATTGGCAAATTGCGATTAGAACCCAAGGCTCCAGGCTCCCTCAACATATGCCCATGCAGTCACATGAACATTCACAAACATGGGTGCCCAAGGTTTGTGAGCGGCTGGGACAAGGCCAACACGGACCCAAGAGGCTCAAAGGCTAGGAGGTGCCGAGTGGCGGAGGATGAGATGCCTTCTTCCTGGGGAGCAAGAGTCTTAAGAAAAGAAGGACCACCAGAAAATGGGGGGGCTCCTTGGGAGAGACTGCTTCTTCTGAGGCTTCATCCCTGCCTTTCTTCTCCCTTTTCCCAGGAGACAGGACCACACTCAGCCCCACACATGCACAGTGATATCACATGCCCAGGCCCATGAGGGTAGCCCTCACACTGTTGTTCCAGTGACGTCACCAATAGCCTGAAGCTGATGTCACAGCCCAAGATTCTCACTGACATCACACACACTTCTCTCTCCCCCAATATCTCCCTACTCTTCTTTTCCTGCCCAAGGGCTGTTGGCCCAGAGGTCCCGCTGTCCACCATGTATAGCAGTAGGGCCCATAGGTGGCTGAGACAGTGTGTGTTTACCCAGTGTGCGTTCAACCACATACCAGACATGTTCACAGGCATGTGCAAGCCCACATGCCCTGCTGTTGATCTAGACATGACATGTCCCACAGGTGTCCACAGGCTACAGAAACAGTGGGAGCCAAGCAACCACACACAGACACAAGCAAACACGCCCAGCCCCCCCCCCCCCCCCCCCCCCCCGTGATGCAGCTCCTGGGGTTGAGATGCTCCTCCTCCGTCACTGAAGCCAATGGCCAGAGCGGCAGCAGCCTCCACTACATTCCTCCAGGTACCGCCAGCAGCTGCCCCTTCCCTCAGCTTCTCCCACAGCCTGGCCTGCTGACAGTGACATCTGCAGCCGGACACAGGAGCACACATGAACACACACATGCACCAGCACACACACACACACACACACACACACACACACCCCAGTCCAACACCTGTATCTCTCAACAAGGGACCAGTGCCTCTGCAGACGCTGCTAGGCAGGAAGAGTCCGGAGCCCTGGGGAAGTGCCCTTAAGTACCACGTACCTCCAAAGCTGACTGAGATTCCCAGCAATGTCCCTGGCTCATTCTCCTTGGTCATGCCTGACACACCGAGGCCTGGCAGCCTACATCCTCCACACAATCTCCCCAAGTGCGTGCGCAGATTCACACACACGGAGACATACATACAGACAGACAGACACACACACACACACACACACACACACACACACACACACACATCCCAGCTCTCTCCCCTCCAAACATTCTGAGGAAGCCCTACTGGGCCACAGATTTTGTGTGTGTGTGTGTGTGTGTGTGTGTGTGTGTGTCAGCGGGGGTCTATTCTGAGTCAATACACACCCCTTCACACGTGCATATAACACCCCACCAGCCAACACACCCACCCCTCTGCCCCTCCTAGCCAGTTGCGGTCTGAACATACATACATACACACACACACACACACAAACACACGCGAACACACACACACTGCCCGGCAGTGGCGGGGCCCAGTCAAAGCTGCAGTATGTCGGTTTATGCTGATGAATCCGTGCTTGTCCCACACCAGCCCTGCCCAGGGAAAAAAATCCATCCCCTGCAAGGGTCCCCACGTACCCTAACTCTGGATCACCTACTGGATCACAGTGCCCCTGAGGAGAAGGGGGACAAGCCGCACCCCGGTCCCCTCCCCTCGAGCCAGCCACCTAGCCACCCCGTCAAACCCCTCCCCCTTACCAGTGAGAAGATGAATTCCTTGACCCGCCAGGACTCAGTGAAGCGGGGGGGGGGGGTCGGAGGGGGGGTCGGAGCCTCTGATTTGCCAAAATGGGTGCCAGAGAGGTGCGATGTGACACTGGCTAGCAAAACCGTCCTCCGCCAAGCTTCTGCACCACAACCCCGAAAATGCTCACCTCGACGCTCGTCCTCCCTGCCCTCCCACCACGCCTCCGCCCAGCCTCACCCCCACCACCTCGCGCAGGGTGGTCCCCTGAGGGTCTCACGGGGACTCCCAGGTCTGGAGGAACCCGGAGTGGCTCTCCCTGGCTCATCCTCCCCTCCCGGGTCCCTTTTCCAAGCCCCACCCCCGCTGGCGGTCAGGGCACCCTCCGTTCAGCTCGGATTCCCGGGGTCTCCGCCAGCCAGCCGCGGGCAGCTCTCGGATCCGGAGGAATTCACTCACCTCCAGTCCCGGCTGGAATCCGAGCAGGATGCCACCGCCTCCGGGGCAGCGGCTGCTGCGGGGCCTGCGCCGGAGAGCGAGCGTGAGCGCGGGTGCGAGTGTGCGCAGCGGCCGGCCGTGGGTCTGTGCGTGTCGTGTGTCTGTGGCGTGGCCCGGGCGTGTGTGTCTGTGAGCGTGCGTGTGCGCGCAGACACTGCCACCCCCGCCTCCCGCCGCGCAGGGCTGCCGCCCGCAGAGGGCCCGGGCGCCGGGCGGGGTGCCTCAGGGGCCGGCGATCACTGTGTCTGTCGGTCGGTCCGGCCCTCCGGCACCCTTCCCAGGCCTCTCCGCTGCAGACCCTCCCGCCCCTCGGCCGCCTGCTTCCACGGCCACAAGCGCGCTCCCAGACACACGCCACGGGGCGGGGGCCGCGCTGGGCTCCAGCCTGCTGCAGCTGTGGCGCCCTGTGAGGCGGCGGCACCGCGGACCGCCGAGCCCCGGGCACCCGCCGAGCGCGCCCCCCCCCCGGCCCCGCCCCGCCTCGGGCACCTGGCACCCGGCTGTGTCTCGGTCTACCCCACCACCGCCTCCGCCAGTTCATTCAACAGCTGGAGGCAAAGTTGCCCCGGGTGCAGCGCCCGTTAGAGGACAACCCCATGCCCGACCCTCTTCCCCCAGGTGCACCCCTTTCTGCCTGTGCCCTGACCTGGGGTCTCGTGCGTAACCGCTGGCGAGCCCTGCGGCGGGGCTGCCGCGTTCCCATTTTGCAGGCGGGACAGACGAGTGCTTGCTCCAAGGTAACACAGCGAGTTCACTGTCTCCAGTTCTCCCTGCCTCCAACCAGGGCACTTGACTGTCTCTCTCTGCCTTAACCTATCCCCGGGAGAATACTAGGATCTGTGGCAACCCAAAGAAACTTCCTAAGGCCTTCCTGGCCCCGGCACAAGCTGCACTTCCTACACACACACACACACACATACACACACACACACACACACACACACACACACACACACACACACAACCTGCGCCACCTGTAAGGGGGTCTCCCTGCACGGTAGCGGTAGGGAGAGGCTCTGCGCCCAGAGCTGGGGACAGGAGCAGCCGGTGGGGAGTCTGGGCTGGTGTCAGGAACCTCCACCAGCCGCTGTGACTGGCAAACCCAGACAGTTGAGCTCTGTCGCCGCTGCCAGGCTTTGTGCTTCGCAATCACTTTTACGGCCGCATTCCCAGTGCCTGTCCTCAGGTGGTGCCCAGCAGCTCAGCCTGGCTGCTGGAACTCCTAACAAGGTCATCTCATGCAGGCCTGGGCTGGATGAATGGGAACTGATGGATAGGAGCTGCTCAGCTGAAGGAAGTGGAGAAGGGTGTTCCAGGCTGCGGGAACAGCTCGTGGAAAGGAATCCTGGAGTATTCAGTTCAGAGACCCACGGAGTTGGGTATTACTAGAGCAGGAAGAACTGCTGCTGTTCAAAAACACCTCCCTCTTGTCATCTGAGGACAGGAAAGAGGCTCAGGATAGGACCAGAAGGGTAGACAAGCGCTGAGATGCAAGCCACGTCTTGTGTCATGGTACAGAGAGACTGTTGGATGTCTCACCTCTGGCCCCAAAACCTGTATCTTTTTGTCTGGCAGGCACACTCCTACCTACCTATCCTCGGGTCCCTCTTTGCAGACCCAAGGAAGCCATTATGCTGCCTCCGCCCTCTAACCTAATCCCCTTCCCCGAAGAGAGATTGGAAGAGCTCAGGGTTCCGCACCCGGGGCTGGGCGCCGGGTGGGGACCGCTCCCCAACTCCAGGCCCACTTCTGGCAGAGACAGCTGCCCCTGCGCCCTCTGGCGGATCTGATGCGCAATTGCAGAGTACGCCCTCTGGCTCGGGTGTGCTGAGGTGGGCACTGGGAGCCGCCTACCAAGCAATGACCTCAGGGAGCACCAGGCACCGAAGGGCAAAGTAACATTTCTGGTTCCATCTGTATGAGTTCCCCAGAGTGAGAGCTACCCCACCCCAGCCTCAGTTGGCTCCTGTAGGAAATGGGTAAGTCCTGGCCAGTCCTGATTTGGACACTCCCTTCTTTCCTGAGGCCTGCAGAGCCAGCTAGACTCACTCAGTGGTGGTTTTGAGCTTTCGTCATTCCCATACTCCCCCTCCCTTGAAGACTGCCCCCCCTCCCCGTAGAGCACAGGAACTATTACCAGTTTCCCTCTCTGAGCTCAGTTGTTGCACTACACAGTGAGCCTGGACTAGGGGTCATTGTGGACCACACCATCTGGATCCTTGACTGGGCTTTCTCTACATTAGCACTGTCCACTGTACCTTTCTGCCATGGTAGAAATGATTTAAGTAGCCGCTAACCTCATGTGGCCATTGTGTGGTTAAAACCATGGCTTCTACAATGGCAGAATTCACTTAGCTTTTTTAATTTTGATTGATCTAGGCTTAAACGGCCACGTGTGGCTTGTGGCTACCACGTTAGTGAAGATTTGGGTACACAGTAACCTCCTGATCTAAAGGGGGGGAAGCCTAGAGAGAGAGCTCAGTGTGTGTGTGTGTGTGTGTGTGTGTGTGTGTGTGTGTGTGTGTGCACCAGGATCCCAAACACGAGGTCATGGGGGTGGGGTGAGGCAAAGGTGGGCATTAGCATGTTCCAGGTCTAGACCAGGCCTTTCCATTCTTCACCCAGTCTCCTATAACAGCCCCCTCTACTGCTCTCGTCTGTTTAAACCCTCCAGAGGTGGCCCAGAGCCCAGGCAGGCATGCAGCTGTGTTCTCACCTCGCCAGGTGATTGGCACCAGCTGCCTAGGTGCTCACTCTGTATGAAGTTTCTGGATCAGCTGAAGATGTCTACCTCAGGTGTGGCTGCTGAGGCATCCTCTGGATCTTCTAGGGAATGAAATCCAGGCTCCCCACTTTGCTGTCTGGGCAGGCTAGTTTTATGACAACGACACCAGGCAGAGCTATCTGAAAGGAGGGGACCTCAATTGAGAAAATGCCTCCATAAGACCCCTACATATTCCTAGTGATTGATGGGGGAAGACCCAGCCCATTGTGGGTGGGGCCACCACTGGGCTGGTCATCCTGGGTTCTAGAAAGCAGGCTGAGCAAGACATGTTGAGCAAGTCGGTAAGCAGCACCCTCCATGGCCTCTGCTTCAGCTCCTGCCTCCAGGCTCCTGCCCTGGGTGAGTTCCTGCCCTCACTGCTTTTGTTGAGGAGGGGTTATACGGAAATATGAGTCAAATAATAAACCCTTTCCTCCTCAACTTTCTTTTGGTCATGGTGTTTCACCACAGCAATAGAAACCCCAGCTAAGATGTCCTCGTAGGTCCTGGCAGCTGGCATCCCCTCAACACCTCTCCCAGAACCAGCACAAAGTCAGCCCTTCCCAGAGAATGCCATGAATCTCTCAGCCCAGACTTTGTCCTTCGCCTGAACGAACTCCCCCACCCAAAGTCTCCCTGCCTGCCTCCTGCCAGTCCATCTAGCACAGGGCACCATTCAAGGCCCACCTCCCCCCATGAACCCTGACAACCTCTACTGAGCTGGTTCTGTTACTTCTTCCTTCTTCTGTTTCCAGAACATTCTGGAGCTGGTAGTGACAGCACCCATCTCGTCACGCTGTCTGTCACTCCTGTCTTGTCCACTGCTGAGGCCTTCCCTGTCCGATCGTTCTTGTCTGTGGCCCTTCCCCAATTCACGCCTCCCTTGAACACCTCTCTCCAAGAGCCCAGCACTCTTTCCCGATGTCAGTGTAATTAACAGGCTATCAACATGGCCATTAAGGGCTTATCTTTTAGGCAACCAGCCTCTTGTCCTCTTCCCATAACACCCCAGTTCCTTGTCTCCCCTCCCCCCCAGCCAGGGGCAGTCTTAATGGGATATGAATCAAGGTGCCCCTCCCCCAAACTGAGCTAACAGCCCACGGGTGGAGTGATATGTGGGCAGAAGGAACAGCTGTATGGGAACCATTCCAGAATCCCAGTGTCCAAGATAACACAGTGGGCACTTCCAGCTGCCTAGATCCCTGTCTTACATCCCAGACCTCCACCCACCTTGGGCTCTTCTTATGATGCTGAACAGAGGTCCCCACAGCCCACCAGCAAAGTGCCCTCCATTACTGAATTGACCAAATGTGCCTCACATTCTACTGACCTCACTAACTTGGCCATATCATGAGGACATCCCGCCCAACCAAGGTCTTCTTTGGGGGCTTGGAAAACAGTGGGAAGGGAATCATGGGAGTGCCGCCTACCACGCACGCTTAGCTGCATAGCGAGATGCGCCCTGCAGACATACATGAAGTCTCTTTCAATTGATTTTCATGCCATTTTGAGTTGGTGCTAAGAAATTAGGTTAAGCGATTCTCAAATCACAGATACATGCACACGGGGTAGAAGGTGTCACACTCCTGTTGGGCCTCCGGCCCTGGGGCAGAACTTGACTCGCTTGACTCTCGCTGGAGAGGAACCCATAAGGAGAGGCAGAGTGTAAGTTTAGGAGAATACCCCATCCTGTGAGCAACACGGATGCCCTCCCCCAAGAGGCCTGGACCAGGAAGACGCAAGTGCAGGAGACAGAGAAGCCTTCTCAGCAAGGGGTCTTCAGATAGGACTTCTTGTTTTCCTGAGCACTGTGACAGGGCCAGGAAGCAAGGTTGAAGGCGAGGGTTAGGGATCAAATACTTCCTGGTCCTAAGAAGGATGAGAGACCTTGAAGGCTGGCTGGGGAGATTCACTAAGGGGAAGATGGGAGGCCCTGGGAAGCTAAGCTCCCTCCTCCCCACCCCTCCCCACTTCTCTGCCCTACTTCCTTCAGGGAAGCCCGTCTGTTTGCCTATCCATCCTCTGTCATGTAATGAATTATCTCCCAACTCCACAGCTGAAATCAGCAAAAACAAAAATCAAGCTTGCCACTCAGGTTCTGGGGTCCAGAGTAAGAGGGAGGAGTATGTTCTCATAAGGCCATCCCTGCCCTCTGAGGCCAAGGCTTAGGACCTGCTTCATGACGTTGGCTATGCATGACAAGTGTAGGCTTGGGGGGGGGGGCGTCGTTCAACCCCTTGTCCCTGTAAGACCACATGTGCACCCTCATGACACAGTGACTGTTTCCCCCACAGACAGACAAAGGCAGAAGCCAGGATGACTCTTATAACCTGTCCCCAGATGACACCATGGTCAGGGCCTCACTGGCTCTACACTGGGTGTGGGTTCTAGGAAAACGATTCCATCGGGCCGTCGTCCCAAGGCCAGTGGGTCTGATGTCTGACACCAGGGGAACCTGAGGAAGTTCTAAGTTCTGTGTCCAGATAGACAAGAAGAAGTTAGCAAGGGGGTATCAAGCATTCATCTGATCTTCATCACAGGAGAGGTGGAGTCTGGGAATCTGTGGTCTCTGGTTCAAGAGCAGCCTTGGAGCTGACAGGAACGATCGTGAACCCATCAAGAGTGAAGGAGGTCAGGGATCTGGCCCCAAGGGGAGGCACTGACAGGGCAGAGGCCAGTGCCACATTCTGTGGGCCATCTGACTCAAAGAGCCTGTTACAGAGGGAGCCACAGTAGGGGTGCAGTGCAGATCACCCCCACCCCGCTTGCCTGGACTGAGGCTGAAGTTACCGGATGTTAAAGTTGCCAGGCTGCTTCCCTGCAATGAGCCCTGGGACAGGGAGGGCACAGGAGTGTCCTTGGTGGTACATGCAGAATACAAGCGAGTCCACATGTGACCGAGGCCAGTGCCCTAGCCAGGTACAGAGGGGGTGCTGGGGAGAGAGTACTCTGATGATAGACCCTCTGATGATGCACATGTCAGACTGAGATTGTCCATCAGCCCTCCCCTGAACACTCCTACAGAAGGGGCATCTGCAGGGTACTAAGGACCCCATGGCAACCCACCTCTCCCTTAAGACCTCTCAGGAAGAGCTGGCTCTGGGGACAGGAAGCTGGGCTCTGAACTGACCTGATCCATGCTGTTTGAGAGCCAAGACTGCCCATCCCCGGTGTCAGGTACTTGCCACCATGCCTGAGCCCTGCACACAGGACCTCCAACACTGCTGCTGCCCTGGCTCCCACGGGAGCTCCATCCAGCGAAGGAGGTACTTCAAGCAAGGTCACAGGTCTGGCCAGCCTGTTATTAGGCCATCTATCTGTCTGCCTGGAGGCTGGGGATGGTGGCACTCCCCACTTTTCTTTCTGGTCCAGAACTGGGGCAGTCAGGGTCTCCAGGGAACTGGAGGTCACTGGCTTTGTGGCCAGGCTTGTGACCACTGACCCGTGGCTGGCTCCGGCCCCGGGTGACTCAGGGATCGGAAAACTGCTGAGTGGCTGATTTCTTCAGCTTCTTTCTCTGTGGGAGAACACCCGAACTCGGGCCGACAGGTGGAAAAGCAGTTGCAGCCATCCCTGATGACCTGAGTTCAAGCCTCAGGACTCACACAATAGAGGGAGATGACCAGTGACTCCCACATTTGACCTCTGACCTCCACACTCCACACGCCGTGGCACACGACGAGCACATGCACATGGCACAATTAACTAAAATGCAATCGTTTACATAAACAAATAAGTAAACCCTTTCCAGGCTCCTAGTGAATCCTTGTGTTCAGGCGCCCATTCCTTTCCTTGGCGCCGGGAGCCTCCCGCAGCCTGGCCATGCTCCACCTCAGACAGTAACACTAGCTAGCCACGGAGGCACTCCCTCTCTCCTAGGCTCTGGCCCAAGCGTGTCACAAGACCCAAAGTCCCTGTGCGCGACAGAAAGCATCCTACACAGATTGCAAAAGTAGTCCTGGCTTCTTCGTGTGGCTCAGAGATGTTAAGCCATGCCACCACGGTCACACAGGGAAGGGGCAGCCTGGCTCATACGGAGCTTTTTGCTGACAGAGCACGGCCCAGGGCTTCAGGTTTTACCCCAGTCTCATCCCTAACCCTGCTCACACCCAGCCATTCCCCAGGGCCTTGGCTTTCCGACATTCTCTCCGTCTTCTAGTGTCTGTCTGAAGGTCCCTGTAGGTGGGTGAGTAGCTGAGCATTCCCCCCAGCTAGAGAATGTGGCTGCCACCCATTACTCAGTGACAAACCCAGAGGCCAGCTGGACACCCCCTGGACTCCTGTCCCTGACACCCATCGGAATTCCCACTTATACACCACCGTTACCCATACTCCCCTTATTTACCACCCCACCCCCCACCTCCGCTTGCTACTCACCCCATGCTTGTCTTCTGTTCCAGGTCCGACCCAGGACACCACACTGCGTCTGGTCACCCTGTCCCCTGGGCCCTGTGACGGTTTCTCATTGTTTATGGCCTTGAAGTTGTGAGGGACTGGCCAGGTAAACCGCGGAATGTCCCTCCATCTGAGTTTGTCAATCCCTTGTCTGGACTGCAGAGGACAGAACGGAGCTGGACAGCAGGGGTGACCAACAACACAGGTCTGTGGGCAAATAACGTTCCTCAGCCCTGTCCTCTGTGGTCGCCTGGTTAAGGTGGGGCCTCCCTCCACTTCAGAGGGAAACTGGGAATGGAGAGGAATGTTGTAGGCGGGAAAGCGAGGTGAGTCCCTAGCTCTAGGAACAGGAGGGTGACACAGCTGTGCCATGGAGTGTCCATGAAAGCTGAACCCAACCCTCTTAGGGGACAAGACCCTGTGAAGATTGACCTGGACACTAGGAAGCCACAGAAGGTATTGCCAAGCTCAGCTGGGGAACAGAGACAGAACTGGTACAAGGGCCTTCGGAAGGAGACTGGCAGAAACCGGGACCGGCAGAAACAGGGACTGGCAAGCAGAACTGAACTGAAGAAAGGGGGCACAGTGTAGGGGCCAGTGATCTCAAGCTCCAGAGTGCCACAGCCTGGGTTCAAATCCCCGGGTTCCTACTTCCCAACACAGTGGTCTCAACAAAGTCCTTACTCCCCACTCATTGCAGATTTTTCAGGTCCAAGCTTGGCCACCCTGTACCCACTGGACCCTGGCTAGCTGGTACCCCTGTAGCCAGCACCATCTCCCAGCCTGTACCCCCATAGACCGTGAGGCCAAGTGAAGCTGAAACTGTGGAGTCCCGTGTCCACAGCATTAAGAACTCAGGACATCCTCGGCTACACCTCACCCAAGCACGGGGCTGGAGAACTCCGCACAGGGCACGGGGCTTGTCTGTGCTTCCCTGCCCAACCTTAGGGCTCGCCTGTTCCTATGATCCGAAGCCTGTGCTACCCTGCAGCCCCGTTGGCCTCCATCACCATTCCCAGGCCCGCCCTGCTGTTCCAGCCGCCATACCCAGTGGCCTCCACTTTCATGTGGCTGTTCCACATCCTGCCCCAGGTGGCAGGCGGCACGGGAACAGCCCAAGGTGCTGCCTACAATTAAGCTGTGTGTCCTTTAAGTTTATGGCTCTAATATCTTTGCCAGGATGCTCTGAGCACCGAGGTTCAAGATGTCATGAAGTCAGCGGTCAGGCTTCCCCAAGGGCTTTCAAGCCTACTGTCCGCCCACAGTTTGGATGTTTTATATGAAAGAAGAAGCCTTGTTAGAATTTCATCCACTGGCTCTTTTTTTTTTTTCTTTTCCAAACATAAAATGAAAAATTAGAACCAGTGTCTTTTTCTCTCATTGTGTGTGCGTGCGTGTGTGTGTGTGTGTGTGTGTGTGTGTGTGTATGTGTATGCATGTGTGCTCTAGGGAATTGAACCCCCAGGGTCCAAGCCTGGTGGGCAAGTATTCTACTGCAGAGCCACACCTAATCTAGAACCCTTCAAATGCACATTTATTCACTTATCCCTTTATTTGTTTGTAATATTTTTTTAATCTTTTGGCTTTTTTAAGACATATCTTCGTGTAGCCCAAGGTTGGTCTCAAACTCACCATGTAACCAAGGATGAGCCTTAACGCCAAATCCTCCTGCCTCCACCTTCGGTGTTCTGAATTGCAGGCATAGGCTGCCTCACCATTGTGTTGAACTGTAAGATGTGCGATTTTCCTCACTGGGTCCCTGGTGGTGGACTGTGGTCTGTGTCGTAAGTGAACCTCCCATGTGCTAAGCCTTACCTGTGTCTTCTCCTTACCATTCTCAGAGGTGGAATGTTGGAACCCTTCATCCTTCCCTGACTGTGTGAGCCGTGTGCACGCGGCCTCACCTCTCTAACATAATGGAAACTCAGGGAGTTCATGCCTTCTGGGATTCACCATGAGAGACTCTCGTGTTTCAAAACGGATAGACAGATGGGTGAAAGAGAGATTGATAGATAAATGATAGATGGATGGATAGACGATTGATAGGGAGGGAGGGGAGATAGGTAGATAGATGATGGATGGATGGATGGATAGATAGATAGATAGATAGATACATAGATACATAGATACATAGATAGATAATATAGATAGATAATAATAGATAGATAATGATAGATGGTGATAGATAGATAGATAGATAATGATAGATAGATGATAGATAGATAGATAGATAGATAGATAAGATAGATAAAATAGATGAGAGAGAGGATAGACATACAGACAGACAGACAGACCAACCATTTTATTCCACTTCCCCATTTTGAGTCCCCATGACTTCTGGAAGAGTTTAGCTTGGCAGTTATCATGTGTGGCCCCAGGCTGTCAGCTGGAGTTGCCACCATCTGAAAGCTCAGCTGGGTTGGGCATCTGAGGCAGCTCAGGCACACAATGGCATTAGCTGCCCACTGCTGACCAGTGGGTTTGCCAGAGCTGGCAATGTCCTATCCACAGGATGGCAGAGAGCGAAATGAGGTTTTGTACAGGCGGAGGCCTCCCCGTCAGGCACTCCCAGAGAGCAGGCCAAGAAGCGTGGCTTCCGAGGCCAGAGGACACTTGTACTGACTTGTATTGTTTTGTTTTGTTGGGACCTATGTAGTCCAGCCTAGCCTCTAACTCATGGAATTCTCCAGCCTCAGACTCCTGTACCTTGGATGACAGGTGTAAGCCACCATGCCTGGCACTCCCTCTGCTTTCTACTGGCTATCCAGCCAGAAGTAAAAGGAAGGGACAAAGACCCCATTCTCAACAGGAATTTTTTAAAATTGGGGGATTGGGGCTAAGCATGTGGCCCAGGGGAGAGTCCTCAGTACCACAGGCATGTCCTGAGCCTGGCGTTTTTAGATTTTACACAAGCAAAGAGAAAACACAAGAATAGGAATAGGAAGCAGTCATAAGCCACTGAGAAAGAGTCATGACATCTGTGACTGGTTCAGGCCCCTATGTCATGTGTGTCTGGGAGCCTTTTAATTTTTATCTTTTCTCAAAAAAAAAAAAAAAAAGTGTCCCATAGGAGACGTTCAACAGAAAGTATCAAATGAAGGCCTCAGGTATAAAACTGACAATCTCTGTGACTGATGCAGAAAAGAGACCAAACCAGAGGTGTGCATCCAAGTGGCTTGATGTATAGAGAAGCCAGACACAGAAATCTACTGCAGAGACACACTGGAGTGAACAGGTTATGCTAGTGACAAAATTGTGCATGTGTGTGTGTGTGTGTGTGTGTGTGTGTCCATGCATGCAGGTGTGACAGAGGAGGGCATCAGGGGTCCTGCCTTCTCACTCTCCACCTTATTCCCTTGAGAGACAGGGTCTCTCATTGAATGTGGCACTAAGCTGACAGCCAGCAAGTCCTACAAACCCTCCTGTCTCCACCACCAACCCCACTCCCCACTACCCACCCTCC
Organism: Onychomys torridus; assembly: GCF_903995425.1. Taxonomy (NCBI): domain Eukaryota; kingdom Metazoa; phylum Chordata; class Mammalia; order Rodentia; family Cricetidae; genus Onychomys; species Onychomys torridus. The sequence continues at coordinate 43,969,342 of NC_050458.1, forward strand.
AGCCCCCACCACAGTGCTGGGTGACAGATGTACACCACCATACCAGCTTTTTACACACTGGGCGTCTGAACTCAGGTCCTCATGCCTTACCCACAGAGTATCTCCTCAGCCCCAGGGTTTCTTTTTCTTCCAAGTCAGAAGCCCAGACAGGTGAAGAGCATTCCCCACACCATCTCCCGGTCTCCCCCTCCAGCCAAGTGCTGCAGCCAGCTGTACAGCCACATCATCCCACCCAGTGCTTCCAGTCACGTGATGAAAGCAGCCTCCAACAGCAGCTGCACACCTCTGCACCCAGACCTTCCTCCTTGGCTCCCATCTCCCCTTGAGCCCTGGGTGACCTCGCACCGTGGCAACAACAGGAGAGTGAGGGGAAGCCATCTTGCCTTGTGGTCGCCAAAAAGCAGAAGAGAAGAGGGGAGGGGGTAGAGCCAAGGTGCATCCTTCAAAGACACGCCCCAGTGACCTACTTCCTCCAACTCCCACCCACCAATAATGTCGTCAAATTATGAAGACCTTAGTGCACCACCTAGAGATAAGGTCAGAGTCCTCAGGATCAGGCAGTTCCCCCAAAGACCCACCTCAGAGCAGCGCTGTGTCTAGAGCCTAGCCTTTGTGGGGGTGCTTCATAAATGAAGCACCACAGAATGGCTGAATGTTGGTGCCTTTGGAGATGAAGGAGGAACAGCTTTAAAAAGCCCTTCTCTGTGACACAGTAATGCCACGGAAAGCCAATTTGATTTGGAGCGGTGTGCCTCAGCACCCTGTCCTCTCGGCACCTTGAACAATCTGCTTGTCTCCTTGGATCCCAGATATAATCCCCACATTCCATAAAACGATGCCAAGATGTCAGGAAACCAGACCACGGGGCGGACTTCTTGATCCCCGCGAGGCCTACTCTGAACCGCTCCTTGATGTTTCTCTCCGCTGCTCAGAGGGAGAAATCGAAGACACAGTGACAAGCATATTAAAAACCACAGCTGAGTGCCAGCCACAGCCAACAAGCAGGCATTCTCTCCAGCATGAAAGCAACCCAAGTGAGGCTTCCCAGTGGCCTGCTCATGTGCCAGCTCCTGAGAACTCCATGCACAATGAAGGAGGCCACCCTGAGAGATTCCTTCTATGTCATCCCAGGAGCTATGTCCAGTCCCCAAAGCCCAGGATGCCAATCACTACAGATGCCAGGCACCTGCATGCACCCAGCCACAACTTCAGTCCCTTGACTTGGCGAGATTAGTGGTGAAGGAAGGAGGCTGGAGAGATGGCTCAGTGGTTAAGAGTATTTGCTGTTCTTACACAAGACCCAAGTTCGGTTCCCAGCACTCATGTGCCCACAACCATCCAAAACTCCATTTCTAGGGGATTCGATTTCCTCTTCTGACCTCCATAGGGACCAGACACACATATGGTGTACATACATACATATACACACGCACACATGCACACATGCAAAACACATATATACGAAGTTAAATAAATACATTTATTGCTTTAATCTTGTAAGAGGTGAAGAAGGCAGCTGGCACATTGGTCACCAACCTCAGATCTCAATATTGATACCCCTGTAGAACACTCCACAGAGGAAAGAGAGCCTACTGTGTGCCCCCACCGGCTCCAGGAGGCTTAGTGGGCAACAGAAAATAGCAACAACAAACAAAATGATTAGAAACAGATTCACCCCTTTGAGAGGGCTGGACAGTTGGTGCAGATGGTAAAGTGTTTATCAGACTAGTATGAGAACCTGAGTCCAGTCAGCACCCCATCCAGCCCTGGGGAGATGGAAGCGGGAAGATCTCTGGGGCTCCATGACCAGCCAGCCTATACTATTTTGTGGTGATATATTGTGTACCCCAGTAAAATTTGCCTGAAGATCAGAGGACAGACCAAGCCACTAGATTAAACATACAGGCCAGGCAGTGGTGACACACACCTTTAATCCTAGCACTCGGGAGGCAGAGATCCGTCTGGATCTCTGTGAGTTCAAAGCCACCCTGGACTACGTGAGATTGACTCAGTCTAGGGGAGAAACAGAGCCAGGCAGTGGTGACAAACGCCTTTAATCCCAGCACTTGAGATCTCATACATTTGCTTGGGAAGCACACACACCTTTAACCCAGCACTAAAAAGGAAGTGATATAGCTGGGCATAGAAAGGTTTATAAGGAGAAGACAAGAACTACAAGTTTTTCAGCTGAGGACCCTTCCAGCTGAGAACTCGGAGGCTTTCAGACAGAGGATTTGTGGAGTTGGAGAGGTGAGACGTGGCAGTGACTTGTTCCTTGGTTTCTCTGATCTCTCAGCATTTACCCCAATATCTGACACCGAGTTTGTTTGTTTGCTTTTTTATTAAAAGATTGTTCAGCAATTCATGCTACACTATTTGGTGAGTTCCAGGTCAATGAGAGACCCTGCTTTAAAAAGAGGAAAAGGTGTCTAAGGAATAGCAGCTAAGGACATTCTCTGTCTCCACACACATGCACCCTTGAGCATGTATGTCCATATAAATGCATGTAACACACACACACACACACACACACACACACACACACACACACACACAAAGGATCTTCAGTCACTCCCCACCTTATGTTTTGAGGCAAGGTCTCTCGCTGAAGCTGGAGCTCCCCCATTCGGCTAGACTGCCTGGCCAATGAGCCCCCACGATCTTCCTGTCCCACCTCTCAGAACTTGGATGACAGGCATACCAAACAACATGGGCGCCAAGGATCTGAGCTCCAGTCCTCATGCTTGCGTGGCACGCATGTTCCTGAAGCACCCCTCTCCAGCCCCTCAGAGCCATATGTGAAAGCATGGTACAACGTTAAACAATAGAAACCCACTTGTCTAGCATTTATAAGCGTTCGGCTCAGCGTCATGAGGCTCACTCACATCACCAGCTACCGTCTCCACCATCATTTCCACAGCTTTGCGTCAGCCCCAACGTAAAGCCTGTGCACACTAGTTAAGAACCCCCTCAGGCTCCGCCCCTCAGCCCCCAGCCACAGCAATTCTCTCCATATGTGAATTTGACCTTCCTGGGGACGTTTTGTGAATGGAAATACACATTCATCCCTCCTGTGGTTCCTCTCATTCAATGTGTTTAAGGTTCGCCAGGATTGCACACGTTAGCGTCTCTCCCTCCTCCAGGCTGATGGCTGCGCAGCTGCTCTCCTGTGTTTGGCTGTTGTGAGTGAGGCTGGAACATGCAGAGCTCGGTTTGGGTCCTCTCAGTTTCTCAAGTGTGTCCCTAGGACTGGAAGAGCTGGTCACACAGTTACTCTATCTTCAACTTCTAAAGGTTTATTATTATTATTATTATTATTATTATTATTATTATTATTATGTTTACTCAGCAGTCCGAGGACAATTTGCAGGAGTCGGTTCTCTCCTATCACCATCTGAGTCCTGGGGATCGAACTCAGGTCGTCAGGCTTGGCAGCAAGCGCCTTTGCCCACTGAGCCATCTCAACAGCCTTCTAGATTCAATATGTTTATTTTTTTAAGATTTATTTATTTATGCATATGGGTGCTCTGTTTGCATCTATGCCTGTGAGACAGAAAGGGCATCAGACAGGACAAGGCATCAAATTCCACTCTAGATGGTTGTGAGCCACCATGTGGCTGCTGGGAATTGAACTCGGGACCTCTGGAAGAGCAGTCAGTGCTCTTAACCGCTAAGTCATCTCTCCAGCCCCAACTGTTTTATTTTTACTTTATGTGTATGAGCATTTTGCCTGCAGGTATAAATGTGTACCATGTGCATGCCTGGTGCCTGCAGAGGTCAGAAGAGGACATCAGATCATGCCCTGGGATGGGTGGAGTTACAGATGGTTGTGAGTCACCAGTGGGTGCTGGGAACTGAACTAGATCGGTGTTCAACGTCTTAAGGAAAGCCAGGCTGTCTTCTCAGGATCCACACCATCTTATAGTCTGTGATTCATTTTAAACATTCAATTTGATGGTTTTTGTTTGCTTGATTGTTCGTTTGAGACAAACAGAGCTTCTTGTGTGCCAGGCTGGTCTTGAAATCCCTATGTTGCTAAGAATGGCTTTGAACTTCTGATTCTCCTGCCTCTGTCTCCCTGGCACTGACATTGCAAGTGTGCCCCCAGCTAATGTCAACTTATTTTACATCATTTTGTCTTTGGTTTGTTTTTTGGTTTTTGGTTTTTGGGTTTTTTTGCTATGCAAATCTCTCCCCAATTGAGCCCAGGTTGGAGGCTCATGTGGGTTCCCTGTGTCTCCAGGCAGTTGGAGATGTCACAAGTTGTAGACACACTACTATGGAGGCTTTGGTTCTAGGATCCTCAGGCTGAGTACTGAAGGGCCAAGGCAGCTTTGACACCAAGACAGACTCACAACATTGCTTGCTGACATCCCACGGGATGGGGTCTGTGAGTTCACATTAAGACCTCAGTGGTAAATACAGGGTCAGGTAGCTATGACCCCCCAGAAAATTGTGGAGGGTACAGCAGGTAGGAGGGCCAGGAATTCCTGCCAAGGAGTATGATTAGGGCAGTGGAAGTCAGAGGTAGGGGTAAGGAACAAGAGCTGGGGACCCATCAGAGGAAGTTCGTGAGTTCTACCTGAATGCCTGGAATTGTCTCTGAAAGAAAAAAGAGACATTCACACATTCACACATTCAATAAACATCCCCTGCACTACATCAAAGTCAGGTGCAGGCCCTGAGGAGACAGGAAGTCCAGCTCCCTTGTGCACATGCCTGTATGTCTGACCAGGCTGCCCATGAAATGCAGGAGTACTCCCAGCTCCCTTGCTGAAGTTGTAAAGCTTGCTGGCTGTGGACAGCATCTCAGACATGTGGGTCACAGCGGTGACAAAGAAGCTTCAGGCCCCAGAGGGAGGAGACCAAATGAAGTCACTGGCCCTTCCCTTAACCAAGAGTCTGGCCCTTCAGCATCGTCAGAACACCCAAGACACCACCCTCAGGGCAAGACTACGTCACCAATTTCTGAATATGCAGTTTAGGAGGAGAGTGAGGGAGTTTAAGTTTGTAGGTGCAGAGTGGCCATTATGTCATTTTCTCCACACTCCTGTTGCTTCTCACATACTTCACCATACACCACCATACACCGCCGTAAACCCCCTAAGCATCCCAAAACTTGACCCTCAGGGAGATGAATTGAGCCTCCCACCTCCTGCAGTTTGGCCAGTTCATGAATAAGCCCTCTCCTGCAAAACCTGTCCTTTGGATGGCCGGCTTACAGCACCAGGAACAAACAGGGTCCCCCCACAAAGTCTCACTGCCCCTCAGTAACAGTCACCGCTCATTAGGAGTTCCCGAGGAACTGCTGCGCACTGAGCCCTTCCCGGGGTTAGCACTGAATCCTTACAGCAACCTCCCCTTTATAGGTGAGCCCAGAGAGGCTGAGCAGCTTCCCCAGGAACACACTGCTGGGAAGCAGAAGAATCCACACTCATGACCCCAAGCTGTGTCTCTAAATTCCAGACCCTCCTCTGAGGTCACTGAAGGAGACCTGGGGTGGAGGTGGGGGTTGACATCTCACAGGGCGCTGGATCCAAGGTCTCTCCAAGTCCCACGGGGTCTCTGGGGAGTCCCACAGTCTCCTCCCCAACCCTGGGAAAGACAAATTTCCCCCATGTGACAATGGCTGGCAATACCCAGTAGCTGCAGAAAGCTGTGCCCAGGATTGCAGCCCCGCCTTGTCAAAGCCCGGCGGCAGCTGAGAGCAAACATGTCTCTTCTTTGTCACAGAGTAATAGACTCTTGAAAAATCACATCCTGGGAGGATAGCCGCTGAATCTGATAGTCTGGGTCTCTCTGTCAGCGAACCGCAGAACCATAGACTAACGATCTCCATGCAGAGACGGCAGGAGCCTGCGTGCCACCCTTTTCCATTAGGGTTGGACTATGTATGGCTGCAAGGCTGGGGGCTTGCTGTGATCAGGAGGCCTAGGGGTGCAGAGAGAGGGGTGCGGGGGTGGGGGCTCAGCCTGTCATTGTACTAGAGCACTCGGTTGGTGGGTGAAGCCTGGCTCTGTTACTGATGGTTTTTAATTATGTAAATCAGATGAGGGCCTGTGCCTGGCACAGGCTCGGCATCCATCAGCTGGCAGCAGAATTAATCAATAAATAACCAGCTGGATGGGGCCTGGGCATGAGAACCAGCCACGCCCCACCCCCACCCAGCTAGAGGGAGTGGGGGGAGCATTGGAACCACAAAGGGCTGTCAACACAGGTGAGCACTTTAGTACTCACCATACCTGCAATGGGAGTGGCTACTACAGACTTGTACATTAGCACAGGTTAGACATGCTTGCACATCACAGAGGCATGATATGTAACACACACACACACACACACACACACACACACACACACACACACACGTCCACAGCCACCTAGTGCCCTGGCATACCCAGGATCACCACAGTAAGGGATGGGGTCCCCATTCCAACCTCATACTTGTCCCCTCTTAACTCACAGCCAACTGTGCTCATAGTACCCTGGGAAGCCGGCTGAGCCAGGCTGAGGTCTGCACCTAACAAGCTGAAGCCCAGAGAGGGAACCTGTCCAAGGTCATGCCCAGGGGTCCTCCCTCCTCCCCCTAGCACTGCTCAATAGTGCCAAAGGACTACAAACTGGAGGAAACTGAAGAAGAGGAGATGTCGGGGGCTCTGGAGAAAGCCCCGATCCAGCTGGCAGGGGCCTGGTGGGGGTGCCGACAGGAGAGGCAGAGAAACTGGCGTCGGCCTCCCTGCCCTCTAGCAAGCCCTGATGGATGACTTCTCCCCACTGCTGTGCTGGCTCCCTGGCATGGTCCATAAATCAGACCCTCATCTCAGCCATGGCTGCTCCTTTGATCACTTTCCAGCGTTTAGGGGATGGGGTTCGGCATCCCTGGTGGCAGGAGGGGTTGGCAGAGAGGACCGTTAAATTGATGGACAGGTTTCCTCTCCCTCCGTTCCTCCCCTCTGCGCCCAGCTGTCTGCCAGTCTCTGCGCTCTGCTGAGATCATTAAATAGTGAGGGAGAAATGAACTGAGATGGGAGCGTGTCTCTCGTACATGTCTCCTCCAGGAGTCCCTGTCCCTGGGCCTCAGAACTGCTCAGCAGCAAACAGTCCCCAGGCCGGGTTCCGAGCACAGCAGTGCTGTGGAGCAGCAGACGGGGAGGGACCCTTCATGGCCACTGCAAGTTTCACAGGATCCTGGGCTTGTGACCAGGAAGGGGGCTTTGCGAACCCAGGGTCCCTGAGCAGTCTTAGGCAGCTGCCCACACCTTGGAACAGCTGTCGACGTGGGGACTTGGAAGCCATATGGAGCAGCAAGGGATAGTGACTCAGCCTCAAGTGCTCACTCCGTCACCCTGAGCAAGCAGCTTTCCCTCTCTGGTTCACGTCCCCTGTGTACAGAGTAGGGTAACAGGTCCTGGGTGGCAAATGAGTGGAGGCATCACGGTAAGCAGAGAGGAAGGCTCTAGGACATATCCACTGTCACTATTAAAAAAGGCACAGGTCCTCACAAGTCAGCCTCTCTCGGAGCTTTTAAAACCCAGGTTGCTGCCCTTACCCCTTCCCCAGCAACCCCCTGGCTGATGCTGGTAATAGGGCCACACTCCGGGAGCCTCTAAAACCCACACACGTGCTCACAGAACCAGCTCAGCTCCCCACCCACTCTATAACCCAAAATAGGAAGCTATGCCCAAGGCCATGTAGGGTGAGGGTGGTGGTGGCCCGGGCATCAGCCTCCCAGGGCAGGGCTTCTCAGCAGGTAGGGGGAGGTTCTCTGGGAAGTGGGGGCACTTCATGCTCACCCCCACCTCACCTCCACTGCCCCCAGGAGCAAAAGGGCAGAATCTGCCTTCCTAGCCTGAGGTAATCTTTTAATCTCTTTGGCTTTAATCTTGCGGCCCAGCATAAACCCAAATCCTCCAGGGGAAGGAAGGGGTTGGGGGACAGTCCCCCTGTGCTAGCTGGTTGCTGATCTAAGCCTTAGGTTCTCACTCCATGGCAGATCTCCCCTCCTATTCAGCCCCCTTCTCAGGAGACAGGGCAGAGAGCACATCCAGACGGGGTGATGGAGAGATGGGGTGTTAGAATGATAGGATCTTGGGGTTGTGGGATCAGGGGTGATGGGGTGGTACAGTAACTGGGTGGGGTGATAGGGTGAGGCCAGGTGGATTTGCTATGGCCGCTATGGCCAGCAAAAGCCTTTTTAACCAGGATACCAAACGCATTACCAATGAAAGAAGGGAAGTATACATTAGGTTTAATTCAAATGAAGAAGATCTGATTAGCCCAAAGGAAGAAAGGAAGTCAATTCATAGATGCAGACCCAACATCCCAACAATACGCCTGAACCGCTGGCACGGGGAGGATGGCTTAGACAGCAAAGTGTTTGCTATGCAAGCATAAGGACCTGAGTTCAAGTCCCCAGCACCCATGTGAAATACAGGCAGTACATTATGTGCCTGCAATCCCATGACTGGGAAGGCAGAGACACAGGATCCCTAGGGCCACTGGGCAGCCAGTCTAGCCAAATCGGTGAGTTCCAGGTTCAGTGAGATGTCCTGTCTCAAAATGTAAGGTGAAGAGCATTGAGGAAGATGCCCAACATTGACCTCTGGCCTACACACACACACACACACACACAAACACACACACACACACACTCACACACACACTTATCCACACGTTTAGGAGTTTGAGACCAGATTGGCCCGTGAAGCTAGATCTTATCTCCAAAAATATGGCGGGTGGAGCATAGGATCTGCCGGCCTCTTCTTACTGCTGTGACTTAAATGTCTGTGTCCCCTTCCAAACCCACAGTGAAATTTGCCACCAAAGGAACAGGACTAAGAAGTGGGGCCCTAGCGGGGCGATGGTGGCACACACCTTTAATCCCAGCACTCAGGAGGCAGAGCCAGGTGGATATCTGTGAGTTCGAGGCCAGCCTGGTCTATAGAGCGAGATCCAAGAGAAGCATCAAACTACACAGAGAAACCTTGTCTTGGAGAAGAAGAGGAAGAAGACGGAGGAGGAGGAGGAGGAGGACGAGGACGAGGAGGACGAGGAGGACGAGGAGGACGAGGAGGACGAGGAGGAGGAGGGCCCTTATAGAGTGATTAAGTCACAAAGGCAGGACCCTCATGAACGGGATTGGAACCTATAGAAGACCCTCGAAGGAGTTCTGCATCCCTTGTGGAGGATGTAACTAGAAGGCTCAGCAGTCTGAGGACCCTGACTCTTCGATCTTGTGTTTCTCAGCCTCCAAAACTGTGTGAGATAGATTTCTATTACACATCAACTACCAGCCTCGGGTGTTTGGTTAAAGTAGCGAGGGAAAACTAAGATCCCTAGCTAAATATGCACCTAACTATCCCACCCCCAGAAGCTAGTCCAAGAAGAGAAGGCCTGAGAGCACACTGAGTATGAATGCTCCCCGGGAACTCACTCAGTTTGTCTCCAAACTGGTTGGGCCAGGGAGATGGTTTGGCAATTAAACACACTTGCCAAGAAAGCCTGACCACCTGACTTCAACTCTCAGCAGCCATGTAAAGGTGGAAAGAGAGAACCAACTCCACAAAAGATATCTTCTGGCCTCCACGTGTGTGTCAATGGTGTGTGTGCCCAAACATGGATTATACATGTATACATACACATGTATGGATTATATATGTATATACATACACAAAATAATAATTATTAAAATATAAAATATATACTTTTGGGGGGGTTTCAAGACAGGGTCTCATGACATAACTCTGGCCAGACTGGGACTCACTATGTAAATCAGGCTGGCCTTGAGCTCATAGTGACCCTCCAGTCTCTGCCTCCTCAGTGCTGGGATTAAAGGCGTGCGCCACTAAGCCCAGCAAAAGATATCCTTTTAGAGGCTTTAGGGTCTAAAAAAGAAAACAAGACGCTGTCTCAGAGAGAGTGAAGTGGAAGGAAGGGGGAGAGAGAGAGAGAACAACAGGTTATCCACGACCCCTACCTCCCCCATGCTCTCTGTGAGAGACACAGGCACCAGGTTTAAGCCACTATTGTGTCCCTCTGTCATCAACAGTGGGCAGCAATCCCTTACCATCCCTTCTGCCTTTCACGCTCACTTTGCACACACACACACACTCTCAGCCCTCCTCTCAGATGTCTGTGGCACCACAAAGACCAGCATTCTGTTCCTCACATCCAGATGCGGTGGCCCGTGGCTGCCCGCGTAAGTGGTACATCTTGAGAGAGGTTTTTTGACCGGGGCATCATTGAGCAGCCAGTGGCAGCCTGAGTGCCGTGAAGAAGAGGGACTGGGGGTTAACGTCAGACCATGATGAAAAAAAAAAAAAAATCTGTCCTCGCTGGGCAAGTGGTTGGTTACCTGGGCCTCCTTGGGCAGATGTACGTGAGGCAGTCTTTCACCTTCAGGGATGGAGTGCTTTTGCATAACTCATAAACTCATGCTGGAATAGAACCCAGGGCCCATGCATGCTAGACAAGCGCTTCACCGCTGAGCTAGACCCCAGGCCAAATGTCACAATTCATTCTGCATCCTAAATTCTCAAGCTTCTGGTGAACGAACTAATAATGATTCTTCCCCTTTCATCTAAAACCTCCAAACTGTGGGCAGATAGCAGGCTTAAGAGCCCCCGGGGGGGCCAACCCCTGACCTCCTGACGTCTTGTGTCTCAGTGCTCAGAGCTACCAGCAAAGATATTAGAACCATAACTTAAAGGACATACAGCTTAATTGCAGGTAGTGCCTTGAGCTGCTCCCATGCTACCTGCCACCTGGGGCAAGCTGGGTAGCAGCCACATGAAAGTGGCAGCCACTGGGCATGGTGGCTGGAATAGTGGGGCTGGTCTGTGAACAGTGATGAGAGCCAATGGGGCTGGAGTAACAAGGGCATCAGCTCTAGGGTTAGTTGGACCCTGAGGCTGAGTGGGAGGATGCTGCATAGACAAGCCTCATGCCCTGTGCAGAATTCTGTAGCCCCCAGCCTGGAGGCCCCATGCTTGGGAGAGTGCTCAGCTGTCCTGAGGTTTTTTTTTTTTTCAAGACAGGGTTTCTCTGTGTAGCTTTAGAGCCTGTCCTGGAACTCACTCTGTAGACCAGGCTGGCCTCGAACTCACAGAGATCACCTGGCTCTGCCTCCTGAGTGCTGGGATTAAAGGCCTGTGCCAACACCGCCCAGCTGTCCTGAGTTCTTAATGCTGAGAAGAACATGGGGTCCTACAGTTTTAGTTTCACTGGGCCCTATGCAATCTATAGCAAGACCAGGCTGGGAGGTGGTACCAGCTCAGAATGGGGCATTTCAGATAGGTGATGGACAGTCAGGCCTGGGACTGGACAACCCAAAATCAATGAGTAGCCGTGACTTGCCGGGACCATCGCAGCAGGAAGTGGGAACCTGGGGATGTGAACCCAGTGTGTAGGACTCCAATGTTATCAACACTCCATTCTGCTGACTGCTGTTGGACCTCACAGCTGAGCAGTTCTTTGACTGCCCCTGCTGTGTCCTCCTCCTCCTGGGAGGTTCTGGCCAAGTCCTGATCAATATGCCTTCCTTCAGTCTTCCTTCCCTAGACCCCTGGGCCAGCCCCTCTCTTCCTTCCCACTCTGTGAAATAGGCACCCATGGATGGGGTGGGATTCCAGATGTGTATGAGGGGTGTAGGCTATCAGCAACCCTCGCTGCTTCATGGTGAGAACACTCCCTCACAAATTTCCTCCCTGGTGCTGGAACATTCCACAGCTCCCCTTGCAGGCTGCTCTCACGGCAACCCGTGTTTGGTCTCCTGGAGTCAGGAAAAGCAGCCCAAAGCTTTTTCCTCTTGCTTAGTTTGGAGGTGGAAATACACGCTTGTGATCAGCCAGTCATTTGTCAAACACAAGGTCAAGAATCCTAATTTGTCTCATCACGAAGGCGGTGCGAGGCAGCTCCTTGCATCCCACAATATCTCCCCTCTGACCTTGGCAGAAATTCCACCATCTGATCCAGAGAGCCTGGCAGAGGGAGGCACAGCATCCCAGAGTACATGCACATATCCAGGTCAGCCAGGAGCGGGACCAGGGCGAAGAACGGAAGAATAGCCTTGAGCACGGGGGTGGATCCTCTCCAGGTACTGGGGATTTTGCAGCCACTAAGGGCTATGCACAACACACACACACACACACACACACACACACACACACACACACACACACACACACACGGGAGGGGGGGATATGTAATCCCTTGGCCCCCAGCACGAGGGACTTAAGCCTCTATCTAGGCTAGCCAGGCTCATGCCCCCAGCTGCTCTGGCCACCTCTGTCCCAAGTCTGGGTTCCCAAAGGCTCAGTAAGGAAACCCTTACTAAAAGCCAAACCCAGCAGAGCCAGCTGTTACCAGTGGGAATGTCACCAGAGTCACACACCAAACACAGGTGTACACAGGCACTCACATACACAGATGTGCGGCCAGAGCAGCGCATTAGACACAGGCGCACACCAATTTGCGTCCCCAAAGACAAGAGAATCCCAGAGAGGCACAGAACCCTCTAAGGAGGATGCACACAGGCACACAGGCACTGCCTGGGATCTTTCTGCACCCCAACTCCAGAGTGCAGGGGGGAAACAACACACCCATCCTTGCCCCTACCTAGGCATTCCATCCTGAGGCGCCCAGCCCTCTGCCTCTGTGAGCTGAATCCAGTCAGCTCTTCCTCTTGCTCTGGCTGCCTTCCCCAAGTATGTTAGTCCCCCTGTGGCAGACCAGCTGCCACTTTTACGGCTGGGGAACTCTTGAGTAGTGAGAAGTGGGAAATATTACCTAGAAAGAGAGACCTAGACAAAACACAGGACAGCCTCGGGAGGGCCTGGGTCCGAACCCACCAGCCCTGAACTCTATTCCAAAGGGCTTTTTATAATAATGCCAAGGGGCAGAAGCAAAGACCTCCCCCTTGCTCAATACAGCCAAGTGTAGACCCTTCCAAACACGTACACTCAGGCCCGTGGTCCAATCATCCTCTTTATGCAGACCTGCTGGGTAAAGCCACTAGAAAACCTAAACGGGCTTCAACATCCCCCAAAATCTCACCAGTTCCTCCTGTTTCCTGCCCTGTAAGCCTGAACCATTAGGACCCAGGGTATGAGGGCAGCTTGCCATTGTCCTGCAGTCTCCCAGCCCCAACATAGGTGGGCACTGTACAGAGTAAGTACCTGACCCCAAACCTCCCACCCCTGGTCTCTGGCTTCCTCCTCCTCCTCTGCCCTTCCCAGAGGAGCGCTCCACCTCTTCCTTACCACTGAGTGTGTGAAAATACAAATTAAAGTACAATTAGAACAGTCATCAGAGATGGAGGCAGAGCCGCACAGGCCCAGCTTCAGGCAGGCCAAGGCAGACTCTCAAAGACTACAGATACCCCCAAACGCTCAAGTAGGAGTGGCCAGGCCAGCTCCCTTGTCGATCACCCTGCTTGTGTTTAGGCTCCTCTCTAATGCCTTCACGCCCTCCCAGAGGCAGGCAGCGTGGGCACGGCTTCAGACCCATCTCTCGCTCGGCACAGGAAGCAGACACCCAAGTACTGTGATAAATAGCTTGCAGAAGGCCCAGTGTGCCCAGACTGGCCTCAAGATAGATAGGGATCAGGGCGGCTCCAGGCCTGTGAGCCTGTGTTCTGGCCTTCCCCTCTCCCTGAAAGAGAACCTCCAGAGTTAGAGCAGGGTCAGTATGGACCCATGGGTGCTGTCTGGTGTTCACAGTAGGGTGTGGCCGCTGCACGCATGCCATTGTTACCCTTCACCAAGTGACAGGATAGAACTTGTCTGGGGACAGTCCTAGATTCACTGCCTTCTGAGACAGCGAAACTCCTCCCGCGTCTGACTGATGGCTGCGTCCCTAGCTGGTCATGCTTCTTGAGCCTGGTAGAGGCACATAGCATAATTTTTCTTCCCCTGACTGGGAAGTATTTCCTAGAAATTAAGTACAAGAGGCCCACTCTGATGCCATATATGTCCATTTAACCCAATAAGACCCCTCCAAGCCTACCCCAGGCCCAGCTTGCCCAAGCCCTGCATGAGAAGCCAGTACTGAGGCACGAGCTCCCCCTGCTGGTGATGGCTTGCACTACACTCCGAGATTCCAGCAGTATGTGGAGCCCACCAGGCATCCACACACACCAACCATCACTAGGACTGCCTGGAGGGGTGAGGGGACTGATAAAGTCCTGAGAAGGAGCCTCAATGGGACATGAAGATGGGGGAGATTCCTACTTCAGTAGCCAGGAGTGTGGCTATGGGCAGCAGGCACCTGGGTAGTCAGTAGATGCCAAGTAGGGTCAAGCAAGAGGATAGAAATAAACAGCCAGTGTGGAACGTGGACCATTGGAGGGACCAGGAAGTGTGGCATGGGCAAATGAAGGAAAATCTGCTTTTTCTAGAGGGTGGGGTGGGGGCAACACTAGAGGTATAATGTGATCTGGGGAGAATGGCAATGTTCTTTTGTTCTGTGTTTGAGGATATTAGACATACTGTAGCTGGCCCATCATATCCATGACATTTAAAAGTAAGGGCTTTTTGTACAAAGGGTCATTGTGACAATGTAGCAAGTACACACAGACCACACACCCAGCAGAAAAAACCCATAAATGATGTCCATGAATGAATAACACAAATAGGAAATGAACGAAGGTGTGGAGAGGGAGATTATGGATGTATGTACAGAACAATGGGGTCCACAGATAGCTGGCTGACCTATGGAGTCACTTGGTTAAATCAGTGTCCTTGATTCCCAGAGGGCTGCAGACGTGTGTCCCACACAAAGCTCCAAGGACACAGATGCCCAATTTAGAACAGCCCTGGATTCACTTTTGAGAGAATGAAACCGATATTGCTGGAGAAGCCACTCTGCCTTGGTGACAAGAGACTCCTCTAAAGACTCATGCAGAAATGGGGACAAGCTGACATTGACTCAGCTCCCATGACAAATCGTGGCTGGCCTTGAACTCATGGTTCAAGTGCTGGGATCACAGGCATGTGCCCCGCCCCACTCCCATCTGGCATAGGTCTTTTGCTATTAGTTTATTTTGTGTGTGTGCCTGAATGCATGTATGTCTGTGTACTCCATGTGTGCAGTGCCTGAGAAGGCCAGAATGGGGCGCTGTATCTCCTGGAACTGGAATTACAGATGGCTGTGAGCCACCATGTGAGTACTGGGAATTGAACCCTGATTCTCTAGAAGATTAGCCAATGCTCTTAACCACTGAACCATCTCTCCTGCCTCTGGTATATGTCTTTATTACCAGCAGGTATAAATATTATATCAGCCGCTGTGCAGAGCACAGAGCACTTGCCATCTGAGTTTATTTATAAGTTCATTCACGAGACTTTTCTCCCTGGAGCGGGGATAGGGAAAAAAAAAAAAACCCTTCCATGACTGGCTAATTACAAACATGTATTAGTGTAATGTAGTTAAATGTGGTTATGATGTGTGCATCTCTCCGAAGTGTGGTCCTGATTCACTCATAACAATTTTCTTTCTTCCTTGATTAAAGTTGGAAGAGTGTGTGGTTTTGTGTGGGGTTGGAAGAATAATTGCACTCACAGGTAGGACAGAGCATGTGAGTCAGGACAGCGTTTGGTACCAGAGCTGTTCCATTATCTTGCCAGAATCTCTTGATAAGAGAAAGGAATTTCCAGCCGTGGAGTCTCATGGCTATAACCCTGGGAGAGACCCGAGAAAAATATGAATATTGAACTCTTTGGGAAGACTGACAGATGTTAAATTTATTTATGTGTATGTGTGTGCCTACACATATGTGTGTATGTATACCACACGTGTACTTGGAGGTCAGAAAAGGGAGTCGGATCCCCTGGAACTGGTTACAGGTAGTCTGTGAGCTGCCTGATGTGGATGCTTGGGACCTCTGGAAGAGCAGCAAGTGCTCTTAGCTGCTGAGGCAGATCTCCAGCCTGATTCTGCCTCTTCGGGAATGGGGGCATGGGCTAAGACAGGGTTTTTTTGTTTTGTTTTGTTTTGTTTTGTTTTGTTTTGTTTGTCTCTGTATAACAGCCCTGGCTGTCCTGGAACTCACAGAGATCCCCCTGCCTCTGCCTCCCAGGATTAAAGTGCCAGGATTAAAGGCATGTGCCACCACTGCCTGGCTCAAGAGGATTTTAAAACATAGTTTTACCACACCAGGTCAGAACTAGTTCTGTTGATAGCAAAGTATTCAATATCTCGTATAGTCTACGAACAAATGTAATTAAGTGGCAAGGTCCCTCACAGGATGAGGTGATAGGCCAGTTTTGACTGGTATTAGGAAATATCAGATCTGTGTCCCTGAGGAAGACAAAAAATCTTTGGCACACTGTGGAGAACATATGTGCTTGGCTTCAAAGCTGGGCCTTGCTCTTACATGACGGGTGGGATTCAAAACTAGCACGTCTATTCTCAGGGGTGGCTGGACAGTGAACACTGAACCACAAATACACCTTCTCTTTGATGCTCAGCCCCCACTCCTCAAAACTTACCCACCAGTGTGCTCGCCTGAAATCCAGAGGGCAGGAAAACACATGGGAGCCTGGCTTGAGGGGCACGTGATTGGAAATAACTCCATTGTTCCCCAGGAGAGAACTGATTGGCAGAAAACCAGGAACTGTGATGGGACACCTTGGAGCTGTGTGAAAGAATGAGGGCTCAGCCACAAAGCAGGCAAAGGACTGGAATAGACAGACACTCCTGCAAGAAGACCTACAAACAACCAATAGCAGGAGAGCAGGTCCTCAGCGTCACTGGTCACTAGGGAAATGCAACTACAGTGAGGCACCACATCGTAGCCACAAAAGGCTACTGTATCAAATACACAGACACGCGTAAGAGAAGGGATTAACAGTGTCAGTGGGCTATGAAGAAATGGGTGTGGCGGTCCACCCTGGTAATCATAGCACTTGGGAGGTAGAGACACAAGGATCTGGAGGTCAAGGCCAGCCTCAGCAACATAACAAGTTTGAGGTCAACCTGGGCTGTAAAAGGTTCTAACTCAAAATTGCACAAAAAAAAAAAAAAAAAAAAGGGAACCGTGGTGTGTTTCTGGTGAGAATATAAACTGTGTGGCTGCTATAGAAAACAATATGATGGTTCCTTTCAAAGCTTCAGTACTTGGGCCAACAAGATGACTCAGAAGGCTTGTCACCAAACCTGACGACCTGAGTTCAATTCCCAGGAACTACATGGTGGAAGGAGAGAACCGGACCTCACAAGCTATCCACTGCGTATACTTCATGGTGTGCTTACAAAAATAAAGAGTGGGGTTGGGGATTTAGCTCAGTGGTAAATAAATAAATAAAGAGTTATTATTTTTTTAAAATTAACACAAAATTATGATATGGCCCAGCAGTTCTACTGTTGGGACTGAAAGCAGAAACACAGGTATTTGCTCATCCACCTTTCTAGCATCATTATCCACAACTGTTAAAACATAATGGCAGGTGGGTTGTGGTGACTCACATATTTAATCACAGACTCAGGAGGCAGAGGCAGACAGATCTCTGAGTTCCAGGCCAGCCTGGTCTATAGAGGGAGTTCCAGGACAGCTAGGGCTTCACAAAGCAACCCTGTACTGAAAAAAGAAAAGAAAAAAGGAAGTAACCCAAATGTCTGTCAACAAATGAATCGTTGAACAAGACACAGTCCCTATCTATAGCAGAATACTATGATGTCATAAAAAGAAATGGACTTTTGATATATGCTCCAACATGGAGGAACTGTGCAGATATTATGCCTTAATATGAATATGTTTTGGTGGGGGCTGCACATTGTAAATAAAACCAATGCTGCTGAGCTGTACACTCAAATATGATTAAAATAGCAATTTTATATGATACATATATGAATCTAATTTTCAGAAATTTATAACGGAGAAACAGAGGGTGTGACTCAGTGAGTGATGGAGTGCACCCTGGCGTGCGCAAAGCTTGAAAGGTTTAATTCTCTTGTGTCTAATCTCCCCGAAGACACAAAGCTACTCTCAGTTGAGTGCTGGGTGAAGCTTCGACCCAGGGGATAGAAATAAAGGGCAGATTTCCAATGACATTTCAGGGCTTCTGGTTAGAGGACTTCAAAAAGCACAGAGCGTGGAGTGTTAGACGAGCCACCCCCTATCAGAGCAGAGACTTCAAGGAACTCAAGCGGGCATGATTTGGCCAGAACAAGAGGAACACAGAGAGAGGACCCTTGAGGGTTTGGGGGCTTGTTTGGATTTCAGATCTTACTATATGTAGGTGTGTGTGTGTGTGTGTGAGTGTGCGCGCACACGCGCGTGTGCAAGCTGAAGGTGGACACTGAGCATCTCCCTCAAAGTTGCTTTCCACCTTCTTTTTTGAGACAGGGTCTCTGTCTGAACATGGAGGGCTGGCTAGCTGGGCTGGTGGCAAGCAAGCCCCCCTCAATTCTCCCGTCTCTGCTTCCCCTGCACTGGGATCACGGGTGCACGCTGCAGTCCCATGCTGCTGACGCATGGGTCTGAAGAATCAGACTCAAGTCCTTGTGCTCACACGGCAAGCCCCTACTCACTACTGAGCCGTCACCCCAGCTCTGGCTCTAGATTTATTAGTGAGGCTTTGAAGAATCTAAAAGTAAGCACTCTCCCAGCCCTTACCCAGCCCCTCACCCTCCAAATCCCTGCTTGATTTCAGCTATTTGTGACCTGTCCCTTAGGCTTCACGAAATGCCAAACTCCCCCGAGCCAGCCCAACTCAACACAGCTCTTTCCGGTGCTCACAGCAGTTCAGGGGCTCACAGCAGTTCAGAACCACCCCGTCGGTATTTGGTGGACAAGCCTCTTCTGAGGACCCTGGGATGGGGCCCCACCCACCTCCAGGCTCCGCACCTCTAACTTCTCTCCTCCATCCTAAGGGCATGAGGACAAGATGGATCTGTGTTTGACTTATGGCAGCCACCAAGGGAGTGGAAACGTCCTTCTGGGGGCCAGGAGGAAGAAAAGGCCATGTCTGCCTTACTCCCGAGGTAAAACTCACCCTTCTTCAGGTATAGACCTTCAGGAAATGAGAGGTGAGAGCAGGGGGCTCAGGCAGAGTCCTAGGCGCTGAGCCGAGTGGGCACTTTGCTCTTAGGCGCCCTGTGGGGGTCAGAGGATGGATGTCATCACCTCCAGTTCTCAATTAGGAGACTTGATGCTAAGTAGTATGTTCAAGGCCACATGGTCCATCAGGGCAGGTTCTGATCCGAGTCGGGAAGCCCCTGCCACAGAGTCCCTGAGCCTTCCCATCCCCAGGCTGCATCTCCCTCATACACTTACTGAATATCTCAGCCTGGAGATATTCAAGGCCACTCTCCTTCCTACCAATCAACGAGCCAGGCTTTGGACTCCAAGAAGCAGCATCTAAATCTCTCCCATCCCTCCAGGGTCCTTGGCGATCAACACTGCCCTTGAACACAGTAGGTGCTCAAACCATGTCTGGGGGATTAATTTGTTCAGACAGGCTCAGGCATCTCACTGTGCTGTTTGCCCAGTGTGGGGCCGCATGCAAGTTATGAAAGATATCAAGGGGAGATACTTGTAATAGGGCCCCTCCTTTTGTGGAGTCGGAGCCGTGTGCAGTGGGACTAGTGGCCTCCCTCAAAGTCATTTCTGAAGCAGAGACAAGAATGGAGTCATGTGGGGGACCAGGGGCCCCGTTAGGCTGGGCTGTGAATGTTACACACACACACACACACACACACACACACACACACACAGAGAGAGGGGGGGGGGGGAGGGAGGGAGGGAGGGAGGGAGGGAGGGAGGGAGGGAAGGAGGGAGGGAGGCAAGACTGGAAAAAAGCTGTGGTGTCAGGTGAGCGGGGCTCTGTCCATAGTGCTGAACTCGCCGATGCCTCTCCTTCCTTGTTCCCTCCTAGCCCTTCTGAACCTTCTGGAGGCTCCGCTCCTGAGAGTCCACTATGGACCCTGAGCTTTTTTCTTTTTCTTTTCTTTTTTTTTAAAGACAGACTCTCATGTAGCTCACACTGCCTTGAACCTACTATGTTGTGGAGGATGACTTTGAACTCCAGATCTTCCTGCTTCCACTTTCTGAGACGGCCGGCAGGTACCACCACACCCGGCTGTACGCAGTGCTGAGGCTCTAACCCAGGGCCTCACGCACTCTTGGTTAGCACACTAGCGACTGGGCACTCCCAGCCTCTGGAGCGTTCCATCAGGGCCCCTGCGGTTGGCACCTGAACACCTGCTTCAGAGATCACCTGGTCCTCATGCCTGCAAGGAGCTTGGTGCCATGCCACAGAGTAACACTGAGGGACATAGACAGAGTCAGTCAGCACCTGGACAGGACAAGCCTAGCTCGTGAATGTGGGCGACACACCAGACACATCAGACTTGTTTCCTCTTATTAGCATGTGTGTGAGAACAAGGTGACTGCACACAGCTAATGCTAACACTTTTCTCTTCCCCCTGGGTCTCCGCAGCCCTCTCTGTGTGATGCGCTCCACTCCCTCAGACCTCCTCTTGGCTGAAGAGCCACATCTGACACCATGTCCTACATCAGGTGTCCAGGTTCCTGCTCCCTCCACACCACCCCAGCTACATTCTATCATCACTTGCAGGCTGCACCCTTGTCTTCACCAACACATGCTGTCCCCTCTGGGATTTGAGCCCCCTGTTCAGAGCAAGGCTTTGCACCTGGCTCCTCTGGGTAGGATCTAACACAGATTCCATCTGCCCACCCCAGGAGGTAAGCAATTAAATCGAATTAGTGGATGAACGGTGGAGGAGACAGGCGTGAGGTCAGGCTGTGCCCAGGGAAAGCGCCACTGGGCTTCAAGGCAGCTGGGACCAGTGCTCAGAACCAAAAGAAATCAGGGTGAACCTCGGAGAGACCAGGCAAGGAGCCAAATGCAGAGCAGGAGGGGCCAGCCCCAGCAAGCCTGCCTCCCCAGCAGTGGGTGTCAGGACAGATGTGCCCATGGAAAACAGATGTTCTCTAGGCCTGAATGTGGGGCAGTGGGGGGAGGGAGCTGGGGAGGGAGGGATGGGAGGAGGGAAGAGCCTCAGCTGGAAAATGGAATGTCCATAGATGTTCTTTTATTATTTAGTATCCTTTGTATTGTAGAAAGTTTCAAATGGGAGCAAATTGGGGGAGGGGAGCAACGTAATGAATCCAGCACGCTGATGCGCAGCTCCAGCCCCACCCTGCTCTGCCATTCTTATTTTATGCTTTCCCTCAGGCCTCTTTGTAACAAAAATTCCAGACATATTCCACCCATAAATATTTCAGAATGTATCTCTCACATATTAGAACATTTCTCAAAAAAAAAACTCCATGCACTGTCTCATGTAGAGATGTTAATGTCATCTAATGCACAGTCCCCGCTCAAACTTCCTCATTTTCCTCAAAAGCGTCTTTTTAGGGCCCATTGATTTGAATCAAGATCAAAACCAGTTTCGAGGGCTGAGTCTCTTTCATCTCTCTCTTCTGCCCTCGTGGTTAGTTTCCCTGGTTGAAGACACCGGGTCCTCCATCCTGTACAACTGTCCCCATGGAGCACTTGATGAGCTGATCCTTATGAGGTCATCTAACCCCAGGGCCAGCTGCCAAGGGGAGTGACTTCTGAGCAATGCTGGGACCCCTACCTGCTCACGCCTGGAACACGCTTTGGCAGGATGCCAGCACTGTTCAGCGGGTTCTGGTGTGGTCAGCCCAATCCATTAGAAAGCCCTGACCCAGCACATGCCTGTACTGGTGTCAACCCTCCAGAACCCCGAGGGATGGGAAAAACCCACTTCCTCCTTTTGCTATCCATCCCTCAGACATTCCTAGGGATCTACCAAGGTGTGAGCTGCAGGGAACAGGCTGACAGGACCCCTGAATGTTGGGACCACTTAAAGTCAAGGGTCAGCAAACAAACCCTGAAGCAAGCCAATGCCAGCAGGAGACATGAGGCAGGGGAGACATCTTAGCTGGTCAAGTGCTGAGGATCTGAGTTCAAACCCAGCATCCCCATAAAGAGGGTGGTGACATTCACTTTTCATCACAGTACTGGGAAGGCAGAGACAGAAGGATCCCTGGCCTCAATGGCCAGACTGTCTAGTCAAATCAATGAGTTCCAGGCCAGTGAGAGACCCTGTTGCCAAAAAAAGAAAAAGGCACACACACACACACACACACAAGCACACACACAAACACACACACACTGAATGTACACACAGACACATATAGACACACACACACACACACACACACACACACACACTCACACACACATGCCCACACACTGATTGTACACACAGAATATCTAGACACATACACATACACACATGTACCACATGCATATACTCACACATATACATATACTCACATATACCCACATGCACCACATACATATACACATACATATATAACACACATAGTTACACACATACACACACACATACACCTACATGCACTACATGCACACACATACTCATACACCACCATACACACATACATACATACACACACGTACCCATATACACTACAGACACACACATACATATCTACACATGCATTCACACACGTACACATATATACACACATACACCTGCACCACACACACATACTCACACACAGAAGACTAAAGGGTGCAGTCCTCAGGAGCTGAGGGACCCACAGCAAGCAGACCCTGATCTCACTGGGGACCAGAGGGACCCCTCTATGTGGGGACAGAGGAGCCCTGAGCAGACAGTGAGGAAGGGCAGGAGCCTTCGGAGTGACAGGGCTGATCTTGGGACCCGTGGGGAGGGCAGGACCACGGCCATCTCAGGCCTCCAACCTTCACTACCGAGAGAATGAGCCCAGGGGGGAACCACTGAGCAGCTGCCCACAGGCAGCTTCTTGTGAGGGGTCCCACTTAGCTCATCTGTAGAGACATCACTGCACCCATCTCACTGGGAGAGCCCAACACACAGAGCCCAAGGAAGGAGAGAAGATGAGGCCCAGGCATGCAGAGGCTCCCCAACCCTCCAAGATCCATACAGATACAACTGACACAGGCCAGCCACCTCACAAGCCTCAGTTTCCCAATCTAAGAAATAGGAATAATGACGTCCCCTACAGGTAAACTTGAAGTGACCTGGTTCATATGAAATGCTTAGAATTGGGAGCAGGACCGGGGCGTGGCTCAGTTGGTAGCGCTGGCCTAGCGTGCCAAAAGCCCTCGGTTCGACACTGCCACACACATACACACCAGCTTCACATAAACTGGGCGTGGTGGCACATGCCTATAAGCCCAGCAGAAGGATGGAATGTTCAAGACCACCCTCATGTACGTAGTGAGCATGCAGCAGGCCACACTACACGAGACAAAACAGAAAACTAGAGCCCGGCCGACAGTGTCCTCCAGGTGTCCTCTGCTCGGGTTTGTGTGGCTGGTGGCCTCTGTCCACAACAGGGTAAGACACACCATCACTAGCTCCCTCAATGCTGTGTCATCCACTGGGGCGGATCATGGAAGATGTGGTGTGGGAGGGAGGAGCACAGGATCACTTGGCCCCCTGCTGGCTCCTGGCTAGGGATGGGGGCTGGCTGGAGAAACCCAGGCCCCTTCCTATCTATCTGTCTATCCTGGTTTGCTTTCTGTTGTGGTGATCAACACCAAAATCCAAGCAACTTGTGCAAGAGAGGGCTTATTTCCGCTTACAGTTCTACCTCACACTACATGAGGGAAGTCGGCACAGGAACTTGAGGCAGAAACCGAGGACCATGGAGCGACATTGTTTACAGGCTTGCTTCCTCTGGCTTCTTTTTCAAGACAGGGTTTCTCTGTAGCTTTGGAGCCTGTCCTGGATCTCGCTCTGTAGACCAGGCTGGCCTCGAACTCACAGAGATCCGCCTGGCTCTGCCTTCCGAGTGCTGGGATGAAAGGCGTGTGCCACCACCGCCCGGCTTGCTACTTTCTTAATACACCACCTGCACAGGGATGGCACTGCCCACAGTGAGCTGGGCCCTGGTCTATCAATTAGCCATCCAGGAAATGCCCTACAGACATTGCCATAGGCCAGTCTGAAGGAGGTAATTCTACAACTGAGGTTTCCTCTTCCAAGTGTGTCAAGATGACCACCGAGATTAGCCACCAAGCTGCCCCAGACCACAACCTCTCCTCTACCCCCCACCTCAGTTGCCCAGCCCAAGGGCCAGCTGCCACCCACAGCCCTCAGCTCATCCCAGCTATGAGCATCCTGAAGACTAGGCTCAGCAGTCCAGGCCACGGATGGGAGACTGAGGGTCAAAAAAGGCTTCTACAGGAGTCCCACCCTGTTCACTGCGGGTTCCTGGCTCTGGGCTCAAATGTGTCCCTCAGTAGCTCAAGACGGAGGAGCTTGAGAACCAGTCCTGCAGATGTCAGAGGGTAAAGCCCCACTCCCCGGTCCTCCCTCCTAGCCCAGGCTCTGCTGACTCAGCTCCCTTCCCTACCCAGCTGTTCTGGGACAATGGAGGGAGCAGATGGTAGGCACTCTCTTCTCATCACCCAACCCTCGGGATCTGAGAATAACCCGAAAACCTGCTGCGGCTTCTAAGAGGGGCCAGTGGCTGTGGACAGGGCCACTCCTCACCACACCTGGCTCTGGGCTTCCCGGCTCTCCCTCTGCCAGCATCCCACTCACGAGACGTCAGCCAGGATGAAGGCAGCTTTGGAGGTGTGTACCAGCTCACCAGGCATGCAGCGAGTCCTCTCAGAGACTGAGACCCCGGCATCTGGTGGTCCCCAACATGTCAGACACAGACGTGCTGGGAGCATTCTGGCCCTTCAGGGACAGAGGACGTGGTCAAAGGAGTTGTGGGCCCTGGCAGCCTGGGTCAGGGCCTCTCTAACCACCTCTATCAGAGCCCAGGCCTGGCCCCAACTCCAAGCATCACTGTGAGGGGCAAGAGCATGCCAGCCCCTCATCCCTCATCCTCTGTGTGCTCCCTTCCCTACCATCCTGGTTCTCTTTATTCGAACATCCAGCCTCCCTGGAGCCACAGATGTGAAAGGCCATTGTGCTGACGTGGCCTCTACTTTGGATGTCAATGGATCCTGTCACCTTCAGCTGTCACCAGGCAAATCCTCAGCTCAGAGTCACCATGCTAACTTCCCAGATACCCTGGGGTCTCCAGTCCATGCCCTGGAGGCAGGGAAAGGAGGCAGGTTCTCAGAACTGCAACTTGTACCCACACAGATGCATGCCACCGGCACAAACACATCCCCACATACACATCATACATGCATAACTTTATACTGCAACACACACACACACACACACACACACACACACACACACACACACACCCTCACAGTCCTCATTCACTAAGCCCTCCTTCTCTCTGCACCAGGTTCTGAGCCACACACCACATCTTGCCACCAAATGTGGCCATCACCACTGATCAGAGACCTTGTTCCAGCCAGAAACACTGGCTGCCCATGGCAGGAGACTGGACAGAGAGAGACTTAAATAAAGATTTAATTTCTCACAGATCAGATGTCAGAAAGAACAGCTTTAGATGATTGTCTTGACCTTTCTCTCATGGTGACAAAGTAGCTTCCCCAGATCCAGCCATCACACCTACATTCACAGTAGGAAAAACGGGTCTTGGAATGTGAAACTTACTCCAGAAACCTCAATTGGCTTTCCTCAGTTCCTGCTGAGCCATATGGTAGCTCCTCACAGCAAAGAAGGCTGGGACAGTGAACCAAAAGTCGGTCACAACTGACACGGACCCACCGTGATCCATCAGAGCCTGCTGAGTTTCCCAAGTCCACGTCCATTGGCCAGGTGAGGAGAGCCGGAGCAGCTGAGACAGTCCCACAGCTACAGATCATGGCCCTGGCTTTGTCCCAATGGTCCTGGTCCTCGAGGAGTAACTGAGGCCAGAGCCAGAGCCCAGACCCCAGTCAGGACACGTCACTCTCAGGAGAGTAAGGAGCCTGAGCACCCCACACACAACCCAAGTGCTCCCACAGTCTCCACGGTGTGACCAGGTCCCTGGGCCCGAGACACCTTCAGCACCAACCACAGTCCAGATCCTGGCCTTTCCTGTCACCCAGAGGTCCTACCGGGGACCATCTGTCAGTGAGCACTCGACCAGGAGCCCTCCGGACCGGGTAGGAGGTGGGAGAGGGGTCAGGCAGAAGTGTCCATCAACCTCTGCAGCAGTTCAGAGTTCACAGTGCCACCAGCAGGGGACACCAGGGTGTGTCCGGGTAGAGGAGACAATGGAGGGAACGGAACCTGTAAAGGGGAGACAGTTACCCCAACCTCGCTGACCCGTGGGCACTGTGAACACTCAGCTCAGGTAGCTCTGTCATATGGGGCCATCCCATGCCTGGCAGGACAGTAGCATCCCCAGCCTCTTCCCAAAGGCTAGCAGCACCCCCAGGTTGGAGCAATCAGAACTGTCTCCAGACATTGGCAAAATCACCCCCAATTTGAGAGTCTCTCCTTTGGGACACCTTGGAAGCCAGAGGAGACACCAAGAGCCCCCTGGCTGAGTTCTAGGGCAGCTCACTCCGTTAAAAGGCAGCTCTTTGCTGGGCAGTGGTGGTGCACACCTTTAATCCCAGCACTTGGCAGATCTCTAAGTTCGAGGCTAGCCTGGTCTACAGAGTGAGTTCCAGGTCAGCCAGAGCTACACAGAGAAACTCTCTCTCAAAAATACCAAAAACCAACCAAACAAAAAAGGCAGCTCTTTTCCTCTTGGAACTTTGAATTTCTTCCCTACGCTGAGCCAAATTCTATCTCCTCGAAACAAGGCTGTGCTTACCATAACCCTGGCCAGAGGGCTCTCGGAACAGCCATGAGCCCCAGTGCTACAGATGGAGAGATGGAAGCCCAGAGAGGACAAGACATTTACCTAAGGTCACACAGAAAGTAGCAGATGAGAACATTAACCTGGGCTGGAGAGATGGCTCAGAGGTTAAGAGCACTGACTGCTCTTCCAGAGGTCCTGAGTTCAATTCCCAGCACTCACATGGTGGCTCCCAACCACCTGTAATGAGATCTGGTGCCCTCTTCTGGCCTGCAGCCATATATGCAGGCAGAACACTGTATACACAATAAATAAATCTTTAAAAAAAAATTAACCTATTCTCTCCATTTTCAGTTCTGTGTGCTCAGCCACCATGACCTGTGGGACTACTCTCCCTCAAAGCTCCTCCATCTTTGGGTGCCTAGGCTCGGTCCCACCTCCACCCTGCTCTTCAGCCCATACCCACCTGGAGGGGTCCTCTTCATGGGAGAAGGGGCCCTCTAACTTGATGATGTTCAGTTTCCCCTCAAAGACACCGTAGCTGAGGGTGACCTGGGGGGAGATGGAAGGGTATTTGAGGGATGCCCCACTGGGGAGGCCCATAGGATAGTATTTTGGAACCAGCAGAGAAGACTCTGGGCCTTCAGAGAGGCCTGACGATTGAGCCTCCTATACTGGTGCAGCCCATCGTCTCCCCACGGGCACTGCAGCCCATGGGCACTGCAGCCCACAGGCAAGCTCTTGACTCCATCTGTTTGGCCCTGGCAGCCACGCTTACCCAGGGGCAGCTGGTGATTTCCTCTTCCTATGGGTTTGGACACCACACTCATCAAGAAGGGATCATTCCCCTCAGCTGAGTGCCTGGACTAGCTAGATTTCCACAGCCCCATGCAGGCCTCAGCCAGTCCTGGACTGTCCCATATCAGTAAGACATGGGACAGAGACTTCAGCTGAGAAGCAAACACATGCCATGACTAAAGACTGATGGCTTTGTTGCCACCAGGGCTCATAATCCCTCCTCTGGCTACACCAGCTGTGTGCCACAATTAGCTTAGTTTTCTGGGCCTCAGTTTTCCCATCTATAGAATGGGGATATATTTGTGGTTGGCCTTCAGAGATTTTATTTATTTATATCTAGACAGGGGCTGGAACTTCTGATCCTCCTGCCTCTACTTCCAAGTGCTGGGATTAGAGGTCTGCACCACCCGACCTGGTTTCTGAAGACCTAGGGACCAAACTCATGCACACCACATAAGCACTCTACCCACTAAGCTACATCCCAGCCCTGTAGCCCGCCCTCTGTATCTACAGCTTCTACATCATGGATTCAACCAAGCATGGGTTGAAAATATCCCAGCGACTGCATCTGTGCTGTGTACGTTTTTCCCCTTCTCATTTATTCCCTAAACAACACAGCATGACATTTTACTGAGTCTTTCTATCCTATTAGGAACGGAAAATAACCCAGAGCTGATTTAACGTGTGTGGAGGAGGGGTGTGGGTTCTGCCGAGCACTGCAGCCCTTCACAGAAGGGACTGAAGCTGAGGGTTTGGGGGATCCCTGGGGTCCTGGAAGCAATTCCTGTGGATACTGAAGGAGGCCTGTGCGGGCACAATGTGATGACTGGCAGATACAGATAGTGAAGGGGGCAGGGCCCTCATACTGCCGAGTGTACCAAAAAGCAATGACAGACGTTTCATTTCTGGCCACCCCAAACTTGTCCACATTTTCTGGCTTCCTAACGGGTGGGCCCTACACCCTGGTTCCCCGCCTAGCCAGTCTCCTGACTCCAGGTGCTGACCCAAGTTAGGCCATCAGACCATGGGATCTTAGGGTCCGCTGAGGGTCTGGACTCTCTCTCCATGGTGACTACAGACCCAGGGCTGAGATCCTGCCATCCCAAGGACCTAGTCCCCTAAGGGCAAGGACAGTGAGGAGAGACTAGAGGGGACAGGGGAGATAGTCCCTTTTGAATGCCTAGCCCTCCTCGTTACTCGATTTCACGCAAGCTTCTGTCACGTGTACCCCAAATTCTAGGACAGAAGGCCTTAGGCCCTCT
Source organism: Onychomys torridus (assembly GCF_903995425.1). Lineage (NCBI taxonomy): Eukaryota > Metazoa > Chordata > Mammalia > Rodentia > Cricetidae > Onychomys > Onychomys torridus. Next base: position 43,998,136 of record NC_050458.1, read on the forward strand.
GGCCAGTCAGTGGGGCTGGAGGCAGGTCTACAAGCCAAGCCAGTCTGTCCCAAGAGCAGTTATGGCCCGCCAGGCACAGGTACTCATCTGTTCATCACTCATAATGGGCTGGGAGGACCAGTGAGCAGGACCAGGAGCTTGTGATGGAGGGGACTCCAGACAGGAGCCGGAAGGGCTACCTGGCTCTTCCAGTGGGCTCCTCAAGGGGGGGCAGTGTGGAGGATGGAGGGTCAGAGTGGAAAGAGAAACAAGGGGGTTCTGGGGGTACCACCCATGCCTGTATAGTCTCTGGAAGGGGTACGCTGTTCCCTGGGTCTGTTTCCCCATCAGCCAAGTCCCATAAGCTCAGGTTCCAGGTCGATTTCAAGTACCCCAACCTTCCTCTGCGGAGACTTTCCCCAGCCCTCATCATCGCCCGCCCTCTGCTCAGCAGTTGGCTCACCTGCTCCAGAAGCTGGGCAGCCCCCAGCAGCTGCAGGGTCTCCAAATGTGAGTGGAAAAGGGGGCTGGGCTGCAGGTGACCCCCCAGTTTGCACTCAATGATGTAGCCCACAGTGCAGTCATCAGGGAGCCGGATAAGAGCTGAAGTGTCCACGAAGTGGGAGCCGCTGGAGGACAGAGACGGATGGTGGCCACTGACCCAGGCCCGGCACACCTGCGCCCCCTCCCACCTCCCAGCAGGGCCTCTACTGGGCCAGCACACTGCACGAGGACACTGGGCAAGTCTAGAACTTGGGGAGTCTCAGGCTCCTCCCCTAAGGAATGGGTGGACAGCAGCCCTACCTCCCCAGGGTCCTGGAAGGAAGGACTGGGTGGAGGAAGGTTGAGGAGCTCTACTAAATGGATCCTTTCTTCTCCCTATTTTCTCTCATTCATTTGCTCATAGATTCACTGTTCAGCTTGACACCCCCCGGCTCCTTATACCTCACTATCAATAAGGACCTATACGTGAGAAAGAGGTGCATCCTGCCTGCCACAGACTGGGGTACTGAGGCTGGGGCCAAGTCAGAGGGAAATGTGGTTTTGGGGGGCTGGGGAGAAAAGGTGGACTTCCCAGAGGCGGCAGCAGGCTTCCAGTGGCATCAACCAGTGTCCCAGGGAACATCTCCTGACTGCCCCTCAATGTCCCCAGCATGCCTGGCCAGGGGTGGGGTAGGCACAGAAGTCCAGACTGAGAGCACCCCAGTTGCACATTTAGATGGAGATGGGTACCACAGAGGTGGGCAGAGCACAGTGGGGCACCCTAACCACAGAAGTGACCTTTGGTCACAGATGCATGCCTGCTCTGGGCTTGCTCTAGGGACAGCATGCCCTCTGACATACTGAATCCTCTGGGAAATGAAGGGCAGATAGAGACAGGGCCCGAGCAGCTGAGTGACCTTGAACCTGGGTAACCTGAGGCTTGTCAACCTCTCATACAGGCTCTGGAGGTGGCACTGTCCTCCTGTTACGGTCCTTCTAATGAAGTACAGCCTAACTCAGAGAGTGCAGAGATCCATGCAAGCTCATGGCCACTGACACCAACCTGGGAAAAGGCCAGGGTCAGCCACTTCCAGAATGGTAGTATTCCTTCCCCGCACCTCCACCATGCTCCCGGGATCCCCCTCTTGTGGGGGCCTACAGGGATGGCTCAGATAAAATGCCACCTCTTCCAGGAAGCCTTCCTCCTGTACCCAGTCAATAGCCCCTCTCCCCCATCTCTGAGGGCTCCAATGCTTAACCGCCATGACGTCAACCGTCAGAAGATAAGGATAAGGCTGCCAAGGCCCCCTGACCCACAGTCAGGAGGGTGTCCACCCAGACATTTTCCCACTAAGCCCTTAAAATACCATTGGGCCATTATATTTTCAGTTCCACTTATACACAGAGAAATGAAGGCAGAGTGTACCGAACCACACTCCCTAGAAGTCGACAGAAATGTTCCCCACAGGCCTGGGCTACCCTGGCACAACTGAATAAAAGGCCGTTTCCCCTGGGTACCCTCTTACCCCTCCTACCTCAAAGGCCCCTCCCGCTCACAGCCCCGCCCGCCCCCCCCCACTCCTAGGCCTCTGGTTACCTGGCCCATGGCACCATCTTCAAAGCCAGCTGGCGGCTAATGCAGAAGCCAGCACCCCCTGTGGCAAACCAAAACCGTACCAGCCTCTGGAAAGGAGATGACAGAGATGTGCAGTGAGCCCAGGGAACTCATGGGTACCAGCTAGACCACTCCTCCCCCCAGCCACCGTGACCCCAAAGCGCTGAGCTTTATACCTCACTGGAGGCTGAAGCCTGGCCTTAACCTGCCCACTTCACAGCCAGGGAGCCGAGGCCCAATGTCACACAGCTTAATTATGAGTGGTGAGGCCACAGGGGAGTCCCAAACCCAGCCAGCGCCTGGAAGAGGAGGCATTTGGTCTGAGACATCCCTGTAGGCCCTCAAAGGAGAGAGATCCTAAGGGTGATAAGGTAACATGTGCCATTTTACCCTCTTCCTTTAAGGGGGACCCAGCACCGGCTCCCCTAGGTCACAGAGGCGGCCAGGTGCTTCTGGAATGAAGTGCAGGTCTGGGCCCCTTGACCCAGCAATAGGCACATGACTTAGACCAGTCCACCAGAGCCCTTCCCAGAATGCTCTAGGAAGACCATAGAGGAGAGGCCCCCATATAGGGTCACTAACTGAGGAGCGGTACTCCCCAACGCCACCGACACCAGGCCACCAGCTCTCACTTTCCCGCCCCCAATTCCTGAGGCTGAGAAAGGTTTTTCACAGATGAAGAGCAGGAGGCCTCTCCTGGAGTAGAGAGGGGACGGTCTCAGGGGCACCTGTGGGCAGGCAGCCCCATGACATCATCATCCCACTAATGGGTAGCAGCACCTCATCTGCCATTTTCTGACCCGTCTACCACCTTCTCCTCAGCCCAGGCCTCTTCCCGGCTCTCTTGTGAGGACCCTGAATTCACCTGTGGAGAACTTTTCCCTTCTGCCATTTCATCTCTTGGTCTAACAATAACACACACACACACACACACACACACACACACACACACACCCCACATACCTTCCCTAAAATCCACAGTTGATGCTTAATAAATGTATCGTGCATTGGGCTGAGTTTTCCCCCATGATGCTTTTGTGGAAAGATCCCTAGGCAGACAATGAGGAGGCCCAAGCCTCCATCTCCCCTCTTTTCCCCACTGCGGGACTCAAGGGAGCCACTTCCGGGCCCTGGGCTTTAAATTAGGCCTGGGAGCGCAGCTGCCCCTGTTCCGTCACCTGATAGCCTTCCTTCCTAATTTGCTTCCACAAATGTCCTTTAGAGAAGGTTCGGGGTTCCAAGAGGCAGGATGAATGTCTCTTGAGGACCCAGCATTCAGGAAGTGCTCCATAAGTGTGTGCTTTGTTGAAATTAACGAGTGTACGGCTTCCACTCCTGTGTAATTACAACAACCGAACATCCCTTACAGGAACTCAGCCAGAGCTATGCCCGGCCCTGTGTTGAGGGCTGTGCTAAGGGCTGTACCCCAAACACGGTGACCAAGGCATGGAGGACTGAGGTCACCTGCCTCAGGGCACAGAGAAGGAATCGATGCCAGGTCAGAGCTCCTTTGCCTTTGCTGCCCCCCTGAAGAACTCCAGGCTCTGTACTGGCCTGGGCACCCTGGGTTTCTGGAACATTCCAAGACAGAATAGGGGTGAGGGGCATTCCCTTTGGCGGTATATGCCAAGGAGAGCATTGTGCATGTTGTGGATGTGCTGGTTAATTTGACACAAATTAGAGATACCTAAGAAGAGGGACCCTCCATTGAGACAATGCCTCCATCGGATTGGCTTGCAAACAAGTCAGTCTGTAAGGGTTTTCTTTTTTCTTTTCCTTTCTTTTTGTTTTGTTTTGTTTTGTTTTGTTTTGTTTTGTTTTGTTTACTGAGACAGAGTTTCTCTGTGTAACAGCCCTGGCTGTCCTGTAACTCATTCTGTAGACCAGGCTGGCCTCAAACTCAGAACAGAGATCCACCTGCCTCTGCTTCTTGAGTTCTGGAATTAAAGGCGTGCACCACCACTGTCCAACTCAGAGGCATTTTCTCGCCTGATGATTAATGTGAGACAGCCACCAGCCCACTATGGGTGGTGCCATCCCTGGGAAATGGTCCTAGGTTATATAAGAAAGAAAATGAAGCAAGCCATGAGGAACAAGCCAGTAAGTAGCACTCCTCCATGGATACCTGTCTCTGTTCCCGCCTGTGTTCCCGCCTTGACTTCCCTCGATGATGGACTGCAATCCAAACACATTAGCCAAATAGACCCTTTCCGCCCCATGTCTCTTCTGGTGTTTATGACAGCAACAGAAAGCTAACCAGGACAGTGGGGCACAAGTCTGGGTGTCCCCAGTCAGGCCTTGAACTAGCCAGGCAAGATGTGGCTACAAATGAATCCCATAATATCCATCCAGTCCCCAGTCCAGGAACTCTGACAAGTGGTCCCCACTTGATTCTTTTGCTCAAAACCATGAGTAAGGGCTGTTACCACCTGCTCCACCGATGAGAAACTGAGGCACAAAGAGGTTGACCAACGTCAGTCAGGATCACCAAGCCAGAAGTGACAGCGTTGCCCTATGAAGCCAGGGAGGCATGCGCCAGCCTGGAATCCTCAGGCCTGGAGGCAGAGGGACTCAGGCTGGATGGGAGGTCAGAGTGGAGGCTGGGGACACCCCTCGGCTCACCTGGAGTGGCACATGCATGCACACCCTGGGGCTCAGGAGGATTTAATTAGGGCTCAGCGGCTGATGAGCCACTGATAATTAAGGCTCCAGTTTCCCCAGAGCAGCAGATGGAGGCCTGGGGAGGGAGGGGAAGCCCCAAGATCAGCTCCTGCTCCAAGGAGGGCCTCCTAGGAGGGGGCCCTCCTCCTTCCTGCCTTCTCCTTACCCCAGGGTTACTACCCAAGCTCCAAGAAACTAGGCAGATTGGGGGCAGGGAGGACCCGTGCAATTAGGGGAACACCGTCAAAACCTCTTTATTTACCTGGTGTCTGGCTGGAGCACGGCCCAGCTCTCCTGGGCTTTGCTTTCTAATCTGGCCATCGTGACGTGACGTCCTAGGACCGTCACTTGGGTCTACAGTGTAGCTGATTCTGGGCCCCCTAGTTCCCAGTCTCCACACTTCAGTGGCTGGGCAGTGAAGACGTTAGGGGAGTCTGCAGCTCTGAGCACCCACAATTTATCACCAGGCCCAGCAATAGTTTGGTATTTTTCCCTCGCTTTGAGACAGTTTCATTCTATAGCCCAGGCTGGCCTGGGAATCCACTATGTAATTCTGGCTGGCCTTGAACCAGTGATAGCTGCCTCAGCCTCCCCGAGTAGTGAGATTACAGGCAAGCACCCCCATGGTAACAGGGATCAAAACTAGAGCTTTGTACATGTTAGGCAAGCACTTTACCAACTGCACTCCAGCCCCAGCCCAGGAGTGTTTTAAGATCCTGTACAAATCCATGGTGAAACCAGGTGCCTGTGGGCTTGGTCATGGATGGAGTCAGGAAAGCCAAACGACCCACTGAGTCTTTCTGGCCAATTCAGAGCTCCTGGATGACCCCCGGCCTTACTAAACATTCAGGCCCCGCCTCCGGGTCAGGCCCCGCCCCTCGTCTCCGCCCACCGCTGAGAGCAACAACCAATTGGAAGAGGAGCAAGGGACGCACCGTGCGGTTTTTCGATTGCAGCTCAGAGGCGTGGATGGGCCGGTTCAGGCTGGGCTTGCCCACGTAGACGTCACGGTCCTGCGGGAATGTTTTCAACAGCTGTAGCAGTGCCCTGGGGTTCACGTAGTTGTCATCGTCCACGTGGCAGAACCACCTGTGGGGATGGGGTCCCCCCGCAATGAGCGTGTGGACATGCTGTGTTCCTGACCCCCACAGTCAAGAACTACCCGCTATGGGCTGGGTGGCTGTCAGGGCAGACTGAGTGGTGAAGGATAGACGAACCGGGAAGAATGAAACTCGGGGCCTTCTTTGCAGGCTCTGGGCCAAAAACTTCCAGAGTCTGACCTCGTGGTTTATTCTTCTCACACATTTAAGCATAGTAAAATTTGGCGAAAGATTTCCAAGTGGCATTCATCACAACAAGGCTTTAGACAGAGCTACGTCGAAACTCCCCAGCAAAAATGGCAAAACACCCGTGACCGTTACAAGAAGAATGAATTCTATTGGCTGGTCAACAGAGCTCAGGACTAGGGCCTACAGCAGTGGTTCTCAACCACAAGGTTGTGACCCTTCTGCAGGTTGACAGCTCTTCCATTGGGGTCGCCCAAGGCCATCAGAAATATCAGACGTTTATGGTATGGTTCATAACAGTAGCATAATTAAGCTATGACGTAGCAAGAAAAATGATTTTATGGTGGGGGGTAGGTGTCTACCACAACATGAGGAACTGTATTAAAGGGTCGCAGCATCAGGGAGGTTGAGAACCACTGCCCAGGATCTGTGATAAGCATAAGGATGGAGTCTATTGGTGAAGGATGCAAAGCACACGGGGCCTCTTTCACGGGGATGAGTTCTGGTCACTGAGAGACAGAGCTGAGGATTAGGGCCTAAACGATTCTCAGGATATTGGGGGATTCAGGTGCAGGCTAGCTCCTACCAGAATAGTTTGACCACTTTCCCTGACATTCCTGGTGACCAGAGGCCATCCATTTCCTTCTGTTGAAGAAAATCAGACAATGCTGGTTTCTTCTCCAGTGCTTACTCTAAGCTGTGCTTCCTACAGGTAGCTACTAATCAAACCCTGTGTTTGGGGTGCTCTGGGTACCCTCAGAGGAAGAGATATCTACAGAAACAGATGAAGACAGACTTCAAGGCCACGAAGCCAGTGAGTGACAGGGTTTGACTCCAGGTAGTCTATCTACTAGGAGGAAAAGGTGAGTCAGACCCAGGAGGCTCCATGATGCCTTCACTGGAACCAGGTTCCTCCATTTAGCGGGGGAACTTAGGTGTGCATGTCTGTGTATGTGCAGGTACAGAGGTGTGCATGCATCCAGAGGCCAAAAGCCAACCTTGGGTGTTGTTCCTCCTGTTACCATCCACCTTGCTTTTTAACAGGATCTCTCACTGGGACCAGGAGCTTAGGATGTGATGACTAGCCAGTGAGCCTCAGAACCTGCCTGGCTCCGCCACCTCGCACTGGCGTTAGAAGCGTGTGCACGTTCTTTTGGAGTAGGTGTTGAGTCCTTGGGTTTGCACAGCTTGTACTTTTGTCTACTGAGCCATCATCTCCTCAGCCCCACCACTCCACTTTTCTCGACAGGACACTCAATTCAAAAGGTGGCCTGAAGGGTTGGGGATTTAGCTCAATGGTAGAGCACTTGCCTAGCAAGCGCAAGGCCCTGGGTTTGATCCTCAGCTTAAAAAAAAAAAAAAAGTGGCCTGAGGCCAGCGAGATGACTCAGGAGGTAAAGGCACCTGCCTGAAATATGATGGAAAGAAAGAAAAGTTGTCCTCTGATATGGAGACCCACAGAGGTTTCCTAGTGAGAACTTACTCAGGGTCGGAGAATCTGGGCTTGCTTTACCCAGCAGGGCTGCAGAAGGGGGTAATTTGACCATGGGCATGGTTACCAAGTGTTTGGAAGGGTCTACACTTGGCTGTGCGGTGTGCTTTGATCTTGCTAGGGTGAGGTCTTTTGCCCCGCCCCTTGGCATTGTTATAAAAAGCCCTTTTGAATAAACGGAAAGTCATTGGGTAGTCATCCAGGCCCTCCCGAAGCTATCCTGTGTTTCCGTCTTTCCTTTTGCCGTCTAGCTCTCTTTCTATCTAATATTTTCTTACCCCTCTCTCCTCTTCATAAGAACCCTTGGAAAGGTGGGAGCTGGCCTCCCACACTCTGACCTTCACACAGTACATGGCACACATATACCTACACATGTATACACACAGACACACACACACACATAGATAAATAAATAAATGATAAGCACACAAATGTAATTTTAAAAAACTAAGCCAACCACGCTTTTAATCCCAGCACTCGGGAGGCAGAGGCAGGCAGATCTCTGTGAGTTCGAGGCCAGCCTGGGCTACACAGTAGTTCCAGGACAGCTAGAGTTATATAGTGAGACCCTGTCTCAGAAAAAAACAAAAACAAAACAGAACAAAAAAATGTTAAAGAGATGGCCTGAGGCAAAAGTCACTCCAATCCCAGTGACCTAGCAACACTCACCTGAGTCCACTGGCCAAGAAGGCATCGAACTCTGCAGCCATCTTGCAGGACAGAGCAGGATGGCTGTGCTCTGCAGAACAGTTGGTGACCACAAGGTGGGAGCCTGGAGATGGGAAGCAGTCAAGGGACCTGCCCAGTCCCTCCCCTTAACTCTGACCCTGGGAGCATAAGATGAGGTGGACCTCAGGAGAGCCTGGAGGGCTCATCCCCTGCCAGGAGAACCGGGGCAACAGACGGAATGGGGCCTTCTCCAGCAGCCTCTTACACCTGCTGTTCCTGGGCACAAGGTAGTCCCCAATGCCAAAGGCAGGAGACACAGTTTCTGGGGACCCCAAGGCCCCATCACAGCCTCCCTGCTTTTTCTGCCCACAGTGGAGGACCACCACCCCAGCTGAGGAGTTACCCAGTCTCTCCTGGAGGTTTTCATCTGGGCTGTCAGTGAAGATGAATGTCTGTGGAGATAAGAAGGCATCAAGATAGGTTGATGGAGGGAAGCCCCCAATCCACAGCCCACCAAGGCCACACCCAGATTAACCCCCCACCACACACAGGGGGTTATGGAGGAGAACACAGACCCAGTAGACTTCCGTCTTCTGTCCTCAGACACACTCTCCTCACACATGCATGCAACTAAACTCTCAAGGACACATAACTCCAGGGTGAACCAACCCAGCTGTGTCTGCTCTCCAAGGCCGCACACGCTTAGCCAATTCATCCCCCTTCTGCACACAATGTCACAGACACACTTGGCCACCGTACTGGTTAGGTTTTGTCAACTTGACACAAGCTAGAGCCATCTGGGAAACGTCAACTGAGAAAATGCCTCCATCAGAATGGCCTACAGGCAAGCCTGTAAGGCATTTAGTTATTGAATCTTGATGGGAGAGGGCCCAGCCCACTGTGCGTGATGCCACCCCTGGGTAGGTAGTTCTGGGCTGTATAAGAAAGCAGGCTGTAAACCAGGTTGTGGTGGCGGCACACACCTTTAATCCCAGCACTCTGGAGGCAGAGACAGGCGGATCTTTGAGTTTGAAGTCAGCCTGGTCTACAGAGTGAGTTCCGGGTCAGCCAAGACTACACAGAGGAACCCTGTCTCAGAAAACAAATGAAACAGAAGAGGAGGAGGAGGAGGAGGAGGAGGAGGAGGAGGAGGAGGAGGAGAGAAATAAAGTGGGCTGGGTAAGCCATGGGGAGCAAGCCTGTAAGCAGCACTCCATGACCCCTTCTTCAGCTCCTGCCTCTGGGTTCCTTCCTGCCCAGACTTCCTGCCCTGGCTTCCTTCATGATGGACTGTAACCTGTAAGCTGAAATAAACCCTTTCCTCCCCAGGGTGCTTTTGGTCCTGGTGATTACCACAGCATTGAAAGCAAAGCCCCTCCAACCCTAACCCACAGGAGTGTGCAGACCGAAGGACTTCCCCCACCCATACCCTCACACACCACACCATCCAACCACAAACCCTCGTCCAAGTTCAGAGGCCCCTAAGCACCTCAGAAACCTCACACGCTGGCACAATCCTGCTTTCTCAGATTAGGCACCTCCTCCCCCGTGACCATCTAAAGATGAGGCTAAGGAGGGATTCTAACCCATAGACCTGCGATGGGTTTTGTTTTGTTTTGTTTTGTTTTTGGTTGGGTTTTTTTGTTTGTTTTGGGGGGGGGGTTGTTTGTTTGTTTGTTTGTTTGTTTGTTTTTCGAGACAGGGTTTCTCTATGTAGCTTTGCTCCTTTCCTGGAACTCACTCTGTAGACCCGGCTGGCTTCGAACTTACAGAGATCCACCTGGCTCTGCCTCCCAAGTGCTGGGGTTAAAGGCATGCCACCACTGCCCGGCAATGTTTCTTATTTTGTTTATTTTTTGAAACAAAGTCTCACACTGTGGATCAGGCTAGCCTGGAACTCAACTATGTAACCCCCAAACTGGCCTGTAACTGGTGGCAGTGCTTGGAAAGGGTATCGGGGCTGGTGCTGGTTACCTCGTGGAAAGGTCACAGTCACGGCAGAACCCAGTGGTACCTTTTAGAGCTTTATTAGGAGAAGGAGGAGAGAGAGAGAGAGAGAGAGAGAGAGAGAGAGAGAGAGAGAGAGAGAGCCAGGCCTGGCGGAGAGGAAACACAGATAGAGGGGAGCAGAGAGAGACCAAGAGAGACACAGAGAAAGAGCGTGAGGGTGCATGTCCAGCTCTTAGGTTGGGACGCCTGCTGATGACGTAATAAGGCACCAGACAAGCTCCCCAGCTGTGCATATACAGAATCCTTACATCCTCCTGTATTGGCTTCTTGTGTGCTGGGATTACAGGTATGTCCTGGTGTGACTAGGACGTTTCTTGCCACCCCTAGGTGGGTGAGAATCAGTCTCTTAGTCAACAAAATACCAACTCCAAACCAGACATCTTCAAACCCTCCAGAATCTGCCTGTGGGCAAGACAAGGTCACAGCAGGCAGGCACCCCCACCCCAGAGCTAGCCCAGGGTATACAGGACTTCCCTACTGTACAAACAACACACATTACCACAGAACATCTGGAAGGCCTTTGGCGGTGTCCCCGCCCCTTGGGCTGCTCTGCCAGAATTTGGAACAGTTTTGAACCTCTTCTCAGTGAGGGCTGAGGAAACAATGTCTCCCCATGTTCAAGACCTCTGGAATCCCTCTCCCCCACTGGACCCAGGCCTGTGTGACCTCCTCTGTCATCCAAACCAGGGTTCCAGCTTCAGCTGGGCTTCTTGTTCACCCACACTGTCTTCACACCACAAACCCTCCCAGACCAAAACAGCCCCTGTCCTGAGCCTCAGTTTACCTATCCATTAAATAGGAGAGCGAGGCAGCTGTATTCGTGGAAGACAAGGAAGAGTGGACAGGAAGTTAGGGCTGACAGGGAAGGAAGACCGTCCAGGGAAGGCAGGTTCTACTTCTTCTATCTCACAGGGAACAGGGGCACAGGAGGCCAGAAGCCAGGGGTAAGGCACTGGGAAAGGGGGGCATGAGGGAACCAGACCGCTCTCCCAAGGCCTGTGACCACAGCTTACTTCTGAGCCACGGCCATCCTCTGCCTTGATCCTCAAACCTCCGGTCCCCTCAGGATCAGATAGATAGCACCTGTTAAGGTCATTCATGACGCCCTGTTTCCCTTACAGTGAGTGTAGTCTGGACTGGAGAGATGGCTCAGTGATCAAGAGCACTGTCTTCTCTTCCAGAGGACCCAGGCTCAATTCCCTGCACCCACATGGTAGCTCACAACTGTCTGTAACTCCAATCCTAGGGGAAAAAAAAAAAAAAAAAAATCCAATGCCCCCTTCTGGCCTCTTTGGGTACTGCATGCACATAATGCACAGCCGTACCTGCAGGCAAAACAACCATATACATAAAAAACACTTTTTAAAAAAAGTTAAGTGTGGTCAAGGAAGAGACATCTGCTCTTTGCCACCTGAAGTGACTTTACCTCAGCCCTTCCTGCCCTACCCTGGGGCTTCTTGACTCAGATTCCTTTCAGTTACCCCAACACATTACAGACACACCTTCCTCAAATACTGAGCTCTTTAAACCTCAAATTGCCAGCTCTAGCATCTCCTCCCAAGAGAGCCTCCCTGACACCTGTCACTACTCTAGAGGACCCCGCACTCTTCTTGCATCCCACCTTCTCCTCAGTCCCTCCCACCACGATCTGTCTGTCCCCAGTGTGCCAGCACCTGGCTCTCTCAGGGCCTTCTGAGCCCTCTCCCTGGGGTCTGCTTCTGCCCGTCACATCGAGCTGGTGCCAGAGCTCTGGATGTTCTAGGGAGTGGCCTAGGCCTGGTATCTTCCTCTCTACCACACACACACACACACACACACACACACACACACACACACACAGAGCATTATCACCTGAACCCTGGAACCCCTCTCCACACCTGCTGCTCGGCCTCCTACTGAGCCCCCGCCTCTCAAATCCCTGTCACCATAATCCCTGTTTCCCTGGAGGCTGGAGCATCAGGACTGAGGCCCTAAAAAATACAAGCAAAGGCCAGCAATGGAGCTGTGGCCTAGCACTTGCCTAGCATGCTCAGGCCTTGGGTTTAATCTTTAACACCAGGGGATGGGGAGGGGGGAAAACAACCCCCCCCAAAAAAAAAGGCAAGAGCCAGGGTTCATCAATAGAGCAATCACCTGCACTTGTCTTGCAAGGGCCTAGATTCCACAACCAGCATCAAAAAGTGAGCCTCCCCCGCCCCACCCCCACACAGCTTTGCTCCTCCCACTTGCTAAGTCCCGGGCCTTGAAGTCACAGTACCTGTTTCCTTCTCCTTGCGCCTCCTCTGGTCCGTCCACTCCTCTCACCCTCCACATTATCCTGGCTTCTGGCTTCCTCTGCTCCCAAGGCTAGTCCTGACCCAAGCCTTCTCCTGGGTCTCCAGGCTGTCTTCCTTGGCCTCTGGCTGCATTCTGCCCTTACCTAAGCCTCTCACAACACAGCTCTCGAGGGAGCCAGCCGGACAGACGGCCAAGGAGTCAGGTCCTTCTTGCCTGACTGTCGGGCAAATGTTTGCCACCAAACGGCCACGGGGTAGCAGAAGTCACGCAAGTTCAGAGCATGAGACAAACAGGACTGAGGATGTTTGCTGAGGTGGGGTGGGAGGTGGAGCAGTTTGGGAAAGGACTAAGGTCCAGGCCAGAGTCTGGGGCCAGAGAAGGCCGGGGAGCCCATGGGTTTGGCTCTTAGGAACACAGGGTGGTGGGTAGGAGCAGCAGGCTGCATTTGATTTATTTAAGCAAGAGGCCCACATAATAGTTGGTTACAGCTTCACAGGCTGGGAAACAAAGAGACTGGCAGGCTGCTGGGGCAGGGGAGGGGGTGGCCGGGGACCATCTGCTGCAGTGAAGGGGAGAGTGGGCTAAAGCCATCTCCCCCTGCCCAGCCCCCACCCCAGAGGGAGAAAGGCTCCTTGAAGCTCAAAACACACAAAACAGCCTTCCCCGCCCACCCCCTCTGCCACACAAAGGCCATACACGAGTCCATCCCGGCACACTAAGCTGGGGCCACCTGTCACCCCATCACCTTTAACCAGCTGGGAGCCCAGCACTGGAGTTAACCAGCTGGGGCTGTTTCCAGACACATTTGTGATGTGCAAATGTGGAAACTGAGGGCCCATAGCCAAGATCACAGAAAGGAAGAAGCCTGGAAGCGAGGACGGATCTCCCTGTCTTCCCACAGACCTTCTACACCTGACCACCCTTCCAGAACCTTTTCCCTTGCTGGGTCAGGGGTTCCAACACCTCGCCTGCCTCTGCCTGACTTCATTGTGGATTGGAAGTCAGTGTCTGCCATGTACATAGCTAGCAGGATTAAGCAGCATGATGCCTCTGTCTGCAGCCCCTTAGAGAAGCTGACAGGTGCCCCTTGACCTGGTCAGCCTCTGGGAGAACCTGGGGCACGCAGTCAGGCAGTAGCCTCTTTGCCAATCTGTTCTGCCAGGCACCAGCACCTCAGCTGATGACCCAGAACCAGCACTCCAGTAACCCTGGCAGCTCTGATTTCGGGGTCCCCAGCAGAAAAGAAAGGGGCCCCGTTGAGAGAAGCAGGAGTCCCACAGTGCTCTGCTCCACAGGCCTTCTGGGTGACTCTGGCCAGCCTATCCTCACTTGCAGCCTTATTTGAGGGGAGGGCACCATCATGGTGAGCAAGACAGGAAAGCAAGCGCCAGGGACTGCATGAGGCCTTGCTCCCTGGTACACACAGACAGACGCAGCTCCATAAACAGGAAGGTCTGTGAGGAGGGCCAGCCCTGCTGGCTTCCGAGGAGGAACCATACTCTCCACAAGACAAAAAAACTGTATAGGGTGAGGGAGCAGGGGGAGGGATGCTGGGGGTGAATAGAACTCCATGGGAATGGAGCCCATGCCTGAGCCAGACACTGTGCCAGGAAACAGGGAAGGGGGGCATCCTCTTCAGGTACCTCCACCTCTCCCTCACTGAACTGCCTCCTCTCCTAGGCCTCCCCGACAAGGGCTCAGCCACTTCCTCCCACAGAGCCAGCAGCCACAATGGGGACAGAGTATGTGTGTGTACAAGTGCATGAAACTACCTCTACCTCCCCTGAGGTGGTCTCCCATGCACCCCCATCCCTCGCTTTGATTGATGGGGTCTTGAGTATGGGGAGGAGGGCTCTGCTTTCGGGAACCACACCTATTGCCCACATTTTATTACTTTCTTATTATTGTGTTTAGCATACGTGGCTCTGTGTGTGAGCACATGTATACACACACACACACACACACACACACACACACACACAAGTATTCCATGTGACAGGCAGATCTCCACCTCACCTTGACCTCCTGCCCACTCTGCCTTAGCCACTGTCTGCCAATGGCAGCACAGGAAACCGGGGGGCCAGACCCTGCCCTCACACCCTATGCAGCACAGTGAGGCAGGAACTGAGAGGAAGCCTCCTTCAAGCAGGCCCCACCTCAATGTCTCCCCAGCATCCACACCACACCCCTGCTACACGCAGCCTCATCCATGCTCAGAGCCGAGGACTCGTCTGGTGGCTTGTACCTCCCTGAGGGCTAACATCCACCGGTGACCCTGAGGCAAGTTAGGGCCAAAAATCTAGGAGAAGAGGGGGACCCAAAAGAGGACAGGGGAGCCTGGAGCAGTGTACCACGCTGAACCCAACAGATGCAGACACGTGAATCTGAGAAGTCCCTGGAGCGTGGCGGTGGGCATGGAGGAAGGAACAGTAGAGAGAGACCCCAGAAGGACCCTCCAGTGGGCAGCTTCTCCCCAGATCATTAGGAAGACCCCTGTGAGCCCCTGGACCAGGAGCCCTCTCTGGCCCGCCTGTCACCTGTTGCCTGGTCCTGGAGACCCACGTGTCAAGTAGCAGGTCCAGGCGAGAGCGGTGGAAGGCCCAGGTAGTCTTGACAGCGATGAAGATGTCGCCTAGCTGCAGCTCCAGGGGCCCTGGGTTCGCTTGGTTCAGCCTGAGCGTGTCCTGAGCCACCCGCAGCGACAAGCTTGAGTGGTACCGTAGAGACAGGAGTCCCACGCACAGGAGGGTAAAGAGGGCTCCTGCCAGGCCCCGAAAGGCCCTGCAGTGCATTGGTCCGGGGGGCCCCCCAGACAGTTCAGCCCCTGACTCCCCAATCAGTCAGTCTGGGGTGGGAGGCTGGTCAGGCGGGGGCCCTGGTGTGGGCAAAAGTCTGGCAGGCATCGGGGGCAGGCACCGACGGGAAAGGAGGAAGCTGAGTCTCCAGACCCAGAGGCTGAGCCACCACTGTCCCGCCAGCCGGCAGAGGCCACCAGCCCGCCACCTGCTCCTCCGCCCTCCCTCCCTCCCTCCGGGCGGGGCCCCTTGGCTCCTGGCCCCGCCCCTGCTTCAGCCCGAGGGGCGGGGCCAGGCCTGGGAAGCCCCAGTGGCCGCTGCAGGGAGTCACCCACTCCAGAGGGGCCCCATGCACACTGCCTGCTGCTGCAGCCACACCAGACCCTCCACGGGGTGGGAAGAAGCCCCTCAGCCTTCCCACGCTCACAGCCCCGTCTCTGGCTCCTACAATACCCATTATTTCAGAGTCCACAGAGTCCTAGTCGACCCAGCCTCCGGTCCTGGCACACTCCCACCTGTCTGCCCTCGCCATCACCCACCACACATCAAGCCTGTATGTACCCCAGGACTGTGCCCACCGTCCCACGCTCCCTAGCACTCACTTCTTGCTTTCTTTGAATCTTAACACAAACATTATTTCCACCATGAGGCTTTCCCTGTCCTCTGTAACAACCCTCCTTCCCTTAGGGAAGCCTAGACCCTTCCTTCTCTCTGTCTTCCAGCTGCCCAGTGTGTTTTACATATTTATTGTCTTATTAGTAAGACTACTGGGGCAGGGAGTTTCTTGTCTTTTGTTGACTATCCAGAGCCCAGTACGGTGCCTGGCACATACTAGGCAACTCTATCAATACTTGTTAATTAAGCACAGGAAAGTGCTTGGTGGCTGTGAATGGACCTAGGCCTGGACCAGGACAATGAGGCAAGTCAGCCCCAGCCTGTCCCCCTTCACAGACCACCTCAAAACAGTGCCACCAGGGAAAAGCCTAGGCTTGGTGCTGGGTTCAGATCCCCGACAGGGCCACTACCTGGCTGTACAGCATTAGGCAAGATAGTTCTATCATTTATAAATAATAGAGGCCTGGCAAGACGGTACAGTGGGTAAGGGCGCTTGCCACCAAGCTTCTGGACACAAGTTCAATTCCCAGGTACATACACATGCCCACTCCTGAAAGTTGTCCTCTGACCTCCACACAGGTGTGCATTACCACGGCAAATTCCTTAAAGAAAGGAATCTCAGGGCAGGTGAGACGGCGGCTTAGCAGGCAAACTAGCTACCTGACAAGGCTAGTGACCCAAGATGATCCCCAGGACCCATGAAAGGGGAGAACTGACTCCTGAAAGTTATACACACTCTCGCTCCCACATACACACACAATAAACATCTTGTAAGTAAAATCCTTGCCCCCAAAGCCAAGGGGCATCTCTTCCAGCCAGTCTGCCTGGACTGCTCCTTCTGGGGGTGACCGTCCTCATTCCTGGGGCGGGGGAGCTGTCTCAGGGACATCCACACACCCACAATGTGTTCTGGGTCTCCTAAACAAACTCCAGAAGCCACTCATATCCCACTGGCTTCAGTGACCTGCACCAGAGGACACACTGTTGACGGAGCAGGGCAGGGCTGAGGTCCCCCACCTGGCACTGTGGCAGGTAAGGCGATGCCTTGCACAGATGGCGGGCATCTCTGGGAGGAGTCAAGGGAAACGTGACCCTGGCCACAGACTGAGCAAGCTGGCAGGGACCTGAAAGGTGGAATCTGCCAGTGCTGGAGATGGAGACAAAGCGGGGGGGGGGGGGGGGGGGTGGAACAGGGGCCCCAGGCCAGGGATGGAAGCAAGCAGAAGGCCACCAACTTCTATGACAAACTTTAATGACTCATTATGTGCAGCTTGAGTGAAAGGCCCTGGGAGTTACCCACAAGCCAAACATTCGGGCGGCCGAGCAGCACCGCCACCCTGGCCTCCCAGAGGCAGGTGGGGAACAGGAAGCCAGCCAAGAGAACATATCCTGGTGTGCTGTACAGAACACACATTTGTTAGTGCCCAGTGTCACAGGGAGAGTGTGATGTCTACACACACAAGGAGACATAAGGGTTCAAGCTGACCAGGGCAGCCATGATATCTGCATGACAGTACACACGCGAACTGCTAGTGAACTGTGGGGTGCCACACGATGGTGGCAGGGCAGGTTGAGGATGGGGACCCTGTGCACCCAGGTGGAGAGATAGCATCAGAGATCCATGAGTGTGCAAAGTTAGACAACAGTGTGAGAACTCTATTCCAAGGTGAGTGTGTAAGGAGAGGGCCCAGGCACACACGAAGACCCACAAACGGAAATGTTGGGGGTAAACACGGGGACACGGGAGTCGGTGAGGAGACAGAGCAGCAAGTCAGGGACAGGCCAAGGTCTGCCCCGTGCAAAGCCAATGGCTGACTCTGGTAAGAACCCAGGACTAGGGTCCCACACTGGAGAGTCCATGGGACAAGGAAGACCCCAACTGGGGAGGTCTGACTCCACCACAGATGCAGGATCGCGTCAGTCTCTCTAGCACAGGCGGAAGCCCAGGCATAAATGGAGAGTGTCCGGGCACCGGATGCGGGAGGTCCAGGCATCTGATGGAGGAGGTCTGGAGAGTGGCTGGAAGAGTCCCGGGCACAGGCTGGGTCCTCAGGCCTCACTGCTGCTGCCACTGCCCCCTCGGCTGCTGCCTCGCTCCACCCACACAAGGCGAGCCTGTTCCTGCAAGATGCGGCCACGCACCACCTTGGCCAGCTCCTCCGCATGGCCCCAGGCATGGGCAGGCACCTGTACCCAGGAACATGGCAGTCCCCAGAGCCACTGTTCTGAGCCTCGGCACTGACGAAGCAGTTCTGAATCCCGCCAGCCCGGCCGGCCCAGCAGGCCCCTGCAGAGGAAGGTGGAGATCAGAGCACACTGCACAGGCACACGTACAATGCATATATGATACATGCACATGATGCATATTATATGCACACATATGACAAACAGCACACATAACACACCAATACACACTGATACACAAGACACACATACAACTACAATACACACAATACCTCAAAAGCACAATATACCTATGGCACGTGATATGTATATAATACATATAATATATATTATGTGTAGCATGTCTGATATACACATGGTTTGAGGGTTACACATATGACACATGATATGCATGATACACAGACAAGATACACTTTCAATGCATGACACACATAATATACACCCAGAACATATACACACATGATACACATGACGCACATACCACACACGTATGATGCATGCATTATCTATGAGACACATAGTACATATACCTATGATACATACATGCACATGATACACAAAATATGGACCTACCTGTGTTACAGACCTCACCCTCTCTAAAGATAAATACCCACAATACACATACACAATACAAGCATGCACACACAGATGGACAGACAGATGGACAGTCAGATACAGAAACAGAGGCTTCCACGGGGCGGGGGGAGGGGTGTTGGGGGTGGGAAGGCGCACACATGGCCACCACTCACCTGATCTCACGGACATTCTTCTCAGTCACCTCCACATGGATGACGATGGGGTACACCTCACTCTGCACCAACTCCCGCACGCCCCGTGCACCCAGCTCCAACAGACAGTGCTTCTTCTCAGACAGACAGACAGACAGCTTACTCCTGGGACCACCTCCCCGGCCGCACCCACACTGTCACCACCTCCCAGGACAAAGTCCTGCTTCATCAGCAAAGAACCCAAGCAGACTGGAGACCCAGGCTCACAGGGGGCCTGGATCTCAGCGGTCTCACCCCACAGCCACCTCCCCGCAGCCCCCAAGTTCAGAAACAAGGAGGGTCAGGTAAGAAACACTAGTCCACACCTCAGGGTGACCCCAGGAGCCACAGTCCCAACCCAACCAGCACAGGGAAGACACCGAGGAGCCCAGCAGATGGCCCAGATGCTGGTTCTCGGTCCCAAAAAGCAACCTAGCCCTCTCCAGCACCTACCTTCCCAACAGACTCCTGGATGGTCCGGATCCTGCTGCCCAGCCCAGGGGTGGCAGGCCAGGCCTTGGGGAGCCCCGGGGGCCGAGGATGGGCCCTGTTCCTCTCCAGAGAAGCTTTCTACGGAGAACAAGGACATGCTGGACAAGGGGCCACCCAGCACCCCTTGGCCCCACGGCAATCTACCCACCCTGGTGTCAGGCTCACCTGCAGGGCACACTTGGAAATCCAGCCTGGAGTTGGGCAGATCTAGCAGGTTGCGGATGAGCCGGGGAGCCAGGCACTCAGGCAGGAGCACCACAGGCCGCAGGGCAGATACCAGCAGTGGCCGCACCAGGCTGTAGGGTTTAAGGCTTCGCTCTAGCTCTGCAGAGGGGGCGGGACGTGGATGAGATGAGGGCTCCACAGGATAGAGACTTAAAACCACCATCATCTTCTACTACCTAGTTTCAGGAAATTCCTGAGTTCTGTTGTGCTGGGGGGGGGAGGGAAGGAGGGAGGGAGGGAGGGAGGGGGGAGGGAGAGAGAGAGAGAGAGAGAGAGAGAGAGAGAGAGAGAGAGAGAGAAGCCTGGACTCTAGCTGAAGGCATCTTTCTGATCCTGTCTCAGATCTGCCCCCTACAGGCCACTCCCCACTCAGCACTTAGGGAGAGGCTTCCAGCTGCCAACCAGATCTCATGACTCCTGCTTTCAATGCCCGGCTGACTTCCCAACATCCCAGGGCAAAGGGCACATCCTCCCAGTGGTGACAAAAGAATTGCCTGAGGGCCTGGGGAGAACACAGCGTCTGCCGGCGCGCTCGGTTCCTGCTTTAACTGTCTGCACCGTCAGGGCTTCCCCCTGTCGCCCAAAGCCATGCACCTGCCACCCCATGACCACTAGCCACCCCAAGCGCGAGTCACACCTTCCTAGGTCCCTAGCACACGCTCCAGGGCACCTCGCTCTTCACTACGCTCACTCTTTCACCCGGCAGACAGGAAACCCTTCCTCATCTGCCTCCTCCCCAGTCCCTGTCGGTGTGGTAGATGGTGCTGGTATTAACCCTCATCAGAGACACGAACACGGGCACACACACGTACATGCGCACACACCAGCACCTGCCAACGGGCTACCTCCAATCCACGCCTACCCCCCCCCCATCAGGGAGCGTGTCCGTCAAGACGGCCCCACTTCTAAACCAGCAGCTTGATTACTGGGAACACTTCCCATCCCATCCGCTCAGATTCACCTGAGCAGGGCTCTGTTGGTAGCTGTTCTGCTGAGTCTCCTGCAGCGCCCCCGGCAGGCTTGGGCCTCACCAGCCCCAGGGCACGCTTCTTCAGCTGGGAGCACAAGAAGGAAGATCATCCATCACACAAAGCACAATCCATCCCAAGGAGGACACTCAATCCACAGTGGGGGGGGGGGGACACCATCCCAAGGGAGATGCCCATCCCAAGGAGGACGCCCATCCCACAGGGGATGCCCATGCCACTGGGGATGCCCACCCCAAGGGGGGCATCCTGACACTGCTGTCCAGGCTCAAGAGGTCCACACATAACTCTCCTCACAAGCCCAGCCCTGCCCAGCCCCTGGCAGCCTCTCCTCCAATGAACTAGCAGCAAGAACTTGGGTAGGAACGTCAGTGACACCCACACTATTTAGCTCAAGCCTGAGAACTATGGGGCAAACGCAGGGGGCGGACCCTGGACCCAGATATGTGGGGACTCATAGCCGCTGCTTGCTGTCCAGGAGACAGGACATGGCTAGCATGTCCTCTGGTAGCAGCAGAAGCAGCCACATGGCCGCAGGCTCTTCCCAGTCTGCCTGAGATACACACTCCCTGCCAACTCTCCAGCAATGGGGTCTCCCGGGGACCTAATCAGGGAAACATTTTTGCTATGGGCACAGTGGTGACCCAGTCTAGGGACTGAGAATATGGCTGTTCTCGGGTGCCCACGGTGTACTAGCCATAGGGCATATTCCATTACATTTCCTCTCTCCACCACCCTGCATGAGGAAACTAACGTTCTCAGTTCCCTAGGTGCCTCATAGATCAATTAAATCCTGCTGGCCTCGGGGAAACAGGCCTCCCCTTCTCTTTCCTCGAGGATGGCAGAATACTCAGCCCACCCCTCCCTCTGGACACCACCCCCTATTGGTCCGAGGCCAATGCCTCTGCCTGCCCACCATGCCTGCTTACATTGCTTCGAGAACTTCGGTGTCTGCTAGAGAGCAGGCATTTTTCCTGGACTTCCAGAAGCTGTTGTGCTCTGCAGGGGGAAGCTGAGTCACACACTTTAAAAGAAAAGCAAGCCCCAACTTCTTCTCCTCCAACTCATCCTGCCCCGAGGGAAAGAGGGCTCCGTCCCCATACCAGATCCCACGGGCCCCCACCCTAGGCCACCAGTATCACCTCTGATAATTGGGCACAGTGCCCTTGTCCAGGTCCCGTAAGGTGAGGGGGTCGACTCGAGTGCAGAACCACTCATGTCTCCGCTTGTATGCTGGGTCCACCAGCCGCAGGATCTCTTGGGCTTTGACACAAAGGGCGTGGGGATCTGCCCGCTCAGGCAGGGAGAGGTTGGCTCGGATGTAGAAGGGTTCTGTACCTGATCCCTTTGCCCAGACATCCAGGGCCTCATGGAAGGACTGGCAGGCTGGGTTTGGGCAGGGCAGGGAGGACACGGGAGGTTAGGGAGCCCAGGGAGCGGCTTCGAGGGACCTCACTGGCCAGTGATATGACCCTCTGAAGGGCTGCAAGGACCTATCCCAAGTGAGGAGCTTAGGTGAAGAAGAGGGTTTGTCTGCATGAAGCTCCCTAGTCCCTAGCAAACAGCGCCAGGCCTCAAAGCCAGGCCTCTGGATTCTTTTTTTTTTTTTTAGCTGAGGATCGAACCCAGGGCCTGTGCTTGCCAGGCAAGCGCTCTACCACTGAGCTAAATGCCCAACCCCAGGCCTCTGGATTCTTAATGCAATGCTCTCTTCACAGTTAGCACCTACCAAACACAGAGAAAGGACACAGGAACACACACACAAAAAGAGGCCACCGGGGCTGGAGACATGGCTCAGAGGTTAAGAGCACTGACTGCTCTTCCAGAGGTCCTGAGTTCAATCCCCAGCACCCACATGGTGGCTCACAACCATCTGTAATGAGATCTGGTGCCCTCTTCTATATACATAATAAATAAATAAATCTTTAAAAAATTAAAAAAAAAAAAAAAGAGGCCACCGCCCTGCTAGGCACTGGGACGTGGGCTTCTGCATCCGTGTCTGGGCCCTTCTATGCCTACCCCCATCCTAGACTGAAGGAGCCCTGACTGGCTGGGTCTCGTGACTTCAACAGGTCCACTCACAGGCCCGGCTTACCCTTTGAGTCCAGCAGGAAGGGGAGTGTAGAGCCCTGGGTTCCAGGGCAAGGTCCTCTGCTGGGCCTCAGCTTCCAGGCCTGCCCCCTCCAGGCCAGTGCCTTCTGGTCTAGGCTGAGTAAGCCGAGCAGTGAATGATGTTAGGGATGTAACTCTGTCAAGATGCTGTCATCCTGCCCCACCTCCCACCCTACCAAAACAGAGTTGATTCTCGCTGCAGGCTGAGGGCAGAGCAATGTCTACTTCAGCCTGTCCCCAGGAGCCCCACCCCTGGATGCTGCTCCACCAACCAATGCCCACCCTTGTAAAGCAGGACTCACATCCCCAGTTCAGGGAGAGAGATCTCACCTCTTTCTGTTCCGTCCTGGCTGAACCAGGCCCAGACAGCACCCTTCGCACCACGGCCCCAGACCCTCTGTCCCCAAGGACTGGCAGGCTCTCTGGACTCCTATCCTGGGGCTCCAGGCCCCCAGAAGGACTCCAACCGGATACTCGGATGGCCAGAGACCTTAGAGAAAGAGGAGAAAGACGGGAATAAGAATCCAGTCAGTACTGTAACAGTGCACCTGGAAAGCTGCCTGAAACAGGCCACGAGTCTCACCCAGGGCCAGCGCCCCTAGAGTGCCCTCACCTGCAACAACCTTTCCCAGCCTGGTCATACTGCGGCTGCTTCAAAGCTCAAGTGGGACACAGCCTCTCCTCCCATCACCCTGAAGACACACCCACCCACCCAACCCCACCCCTACCCTGGCTTCAAGTCTACCCCCAGTAGCACCCCCCGGCCAGGTTTGCATTTTCTCCTCAGAACCCTTCAGGCCCAGACATCTGTGAAATCCAGCCTGTGCCCCAACACCCAGACCGATATGTCTTGACACACTGAGGATAGAGCAAGCAAAGCTTGTCTTGCTCACAGTCCAAAGAGGGAGGCGCCATTAGAATCTAATCTGGGGCAGCTGCAAGAGGAGCAGAGGGTAGGAAGAGGCTTCAGGGACAGGTACACCGGGGTCACTTCTCGCTATGGAACAGAGAGGTACAGCGACAGACGGAGAGGAGTCGGGCTCCAGGGTGACGGGAAGCTTGGGGCACAGAACACGGGATTTACAGACATTCAATGCCAACCGCTGCACCAGAGGCAGCAGGAAATGGCAGGAGCCACACGTGCCTCCCAGCAGCACCCTAGCTTCGGACCTTGATTACCAACTTAGAATTCCCAGCAATGACTCCCAGGAAAACCGGCTGGAACCAGCCAACTGTCTGAGCCACAGGAAGGCATTTGTCTGCCCCACACCCTGATACAGTTGGGGCCACTGGCTGTGAAGCCAAGGAGATGCTGGGGTCCACCATGGTAGCCAAGAGTCCTGCCCACCCCTGGGTGAAAACTACTAGGGCCCAGTGGCCAATCTCAGACAAACTGACCCCAAGTCTCTTCCAGGAGCCTGAGGGTAGGCCAGCTGTGGAGGCGCACCTCTTCCCGCAGAGCCTACCCTACCCGACAGCAGTCTCACTGCCCCCTGCAAGTAGCATCTGTCCCCTCAGTCAAGTCAGAAAGCCAGGCCCATGCTTGGGGCCTGCCCTGCTTCATGGAGGGCGTGTGGAAAGACCTAGGCAGAATGGGAAACTCTGAGACTTGTCCAGCCAGCAGTTAGAGCAAAATATCCGGAAGACTCCACTAAGTGTGTCCAATCAGGGCCACCGGGATAGCACTCAGTGCAACCGAACACAGAATCATAAATTACTTAAAATAGGAGGGTTTTTTCCCAGCATTTTTGGTGACCTAGATGCACAGAGTGACAACTACGTAAATGATAACCTCATGTTGAGATGTCCAAAGTCTGGACACGCCTGCACTAAACCCTACCTAAACCATATCCTGGACTCGCAAGAATGAACCGGCTGCTTGTCCATACAATGAGGATGACAGTAGCCCCCCTCTGCCCCTGTGGGTGTGGGGGTCAGATGAAAGACAGACAAGACAAGCAGCTGTGAAGCCACCGTGGGCTGGGGAATTTCCCCAGGCCCTGAATAATTCTGTTCTTAGCAGAACTGGATATAAAATGCAATCCTGGCCGGGCAGTGGTGGCGCACGCCTTTAATCCCAGCACTCAGGAGGCAGAGGCAGGTGGATCTCTGTGAGTTGGAGGCCAGCCTGGTCTCCAAAGCAAGTTCCAGGAAAGGTGCAAAGCTACACAGAGAAACCCTGTCTCGAAAAACCAAAATAAAATAAAATGCAATCCTGACTCCTCTCAAGTAAATTGGGCCATACTCCATCTCTCTTAGGCAGAGTCTCATGTACCCCAGGCTGGCTCTCTATGTAGCTGAGGATGACCCTGAACTTCTGTTTTCCTTCCTACACCTCCCACCTGCTGGGATGACAGTTGAGCATCACCACACCCGGTTTATGCAGTGCTGGGCTCTGTGCACACTAGGCAAGTACTCTATCCACGGAGCCACATCCCCAAGCCTGGACCACTGTCTCATGAGCCGTTGATTTCCGGTTCTTCCTAGGCTTTTCTTACCAAGGTGTGAGGTCAGAAAAGCAGAGAGAGGAAAGTGCCGTGGAGGGAAGCAGTATGGCCTGACTAACTGCTCATGCCTGCATCCCACCCCTCAACCCTAACTCCTCCCGACGTGTCCAGCCGTGAGTGGCAATGTAGTGTGCTCTCAGCACCATTTCTGCATCTGTGTCCTTAAGGGACATGCTGAAGCAACGCTGGCCAGGCTGATGAAATGGCTCAGTGGGTAAAGGTGTCTGCTATCGAGTCTGGTGGCCTGAGTTCCATTTCTGGGAGCCACATGATAAAAGAAGGAGAGAGAGAGAGAGAGAATGAGAATCAAATCCCACAAGTTGCTCTCAAACCTCCACACTTGCTCTATGGCACACTGGCACACACACACACATACACACATATGTACACATGCACATACAGAGACCTACACACATACATGCAACGCACACACATATACACACATAATAAACGAACAAAAATATAATTTAAGAGAAACACTTTGGCAACTTCCTGTCGTCAGCTGGGACCGAGGACAATGCCATTGGCCCAATTTCCCCCACTTCTGCAAACTCACAGACGACGGTCGCTATTCATAACTGCTACTCTCAGATTCCTCCCATACCTCTGTGTACCCCACGGCCTAAAGACTCAGCTCTGGCACCCCCCTCCTCGGGAACACTGTGGACAACCACCCCTCCCAGCGGCACCAAAGGACCCTGTGACGTCTCTGAGCCTCCACAAGCAAGCAGCCTGCTCTGAGCACTTGGAGTTCTGGGAATGGTCTGGGGCTAGGTGGGAGCCACGTGCAGAGATCCTCTTGTTTGGGAACTTGGCAGATTCAGAGGAGCAGGACAGACTAGCTGACCCTGAGCCTGTCTGAGACTAAGGCACTGGGGCTGAGAAGGGCTCCCAGCCCCACCCCTGTCTTGTCAGAGAACCTGCCCTTTCTGCCAGCCATGAGAGGCCATGGGCCCTGTGGCCTGTGAGGGCCCCTGTCCCAGGGCACTGTGGGAAGGATCTCTAGGCTGTGTATGCAATTGATTTGCATCAGCTAGGGATCTGGGATGCTGAGGCTGAAGGCTTCTGACAACCCTCTGGGAGGCAGCAATGGTGCTACCACATTAGAGATGTGGGAAATGTGAGGTACAAAGGACTTACCACTTACCAAGGGCGGCACAAGCAGTGGGTAGTGGACGTGGACAAGGACGTTCGAACTTTCTCTGTGTGGTCAGAAGGTTCTAGAGATCTCTAGGACCACATGAGTAAGTGCAGGGTTCTGCTGAGAGACAGCAGAGCAACTTTCTCTAACGCTCTCCCAGTCTCCAGCTCCCACACCATTCTTAGACTTTTCCCCACCTCCCTCATACCGTCATCCATCCACTTATCTTCTAGCTCTACTCCACCCACCCCAGTGCCTGACTGTCCACTGTCCCTGGCCTACCCTGTCCCCTAACCGAGGAGTGGAGAGAGGTTGGACGGGGTGACAGAGTTGGCACCTAAAAGGCTCAGAGCTATGTGCATGGCACCCAACAAGTGCATCAGACAGAAGGCAGCTGTGCCTAAACTACAGCCTCCAGTGGCTTTGCACTTAGAACAGTTCCTGTCTGGGTTCTGGGCTGGGGAGACAGCTCAGTAAATGAGACGCTTGTCACAGAAACTCAGGACCTGGGTTTGGATGCCTAGTACCCATGTGAAAGCCAGGCACGGCACCTGTAACATCAGCGCTGGGGAAGCAGAGACTGAAGGAGGTCTGGCCAAAACAGGGAGCCCCAGGGGCAGGGAATTAAGGTAGACAGCCGCGTGGGAAGTCACTAATGTCAACTCTGGCCTCCACACCTGTACACACACGCATGCACACCCATGCATACATACACTCCCACATACTACTTCATAGACCATGTTTGCTTGCACACACACACACAGCCATATGGGCTCTGCAAAGCCACAGCACTCGCTAGAATACCCAAGAGTGAGCCAGATACTGTTTAAATCAGGAACCTTGAAGAAAAAAAAGGACTAGAGAGACAGACAGGCAGGCGTTAATAGTGGACCAACCTCACACAGCAGGAAATTGAGGCCTAGGATGTTAAGTGGGCTGCACAAGCTCCCAGAGTAGCATTAAAAAGCAATATTTGAACTCAAGCCTCTGGGTGCAAAGCCAGCTCTTCCCCACCTTGCCATAGTCCCACCCTGGAGACTCAAGTGGGTCACCCTGGCCTGATGTTAGGGGAGGGCCTGTCCCCTTCCTCTTTCAGCCCCCTCTGGCCCAATCTGTGTTCTTCCTTCAATGCTTTCCCCAGAACAGCAAGGGCAGCAGGGGTGACCCTGGTGATTACAGCCCAAGCCCACGAGGGGTGAGCCAGAGCCTCACTCCCGGTTCTGCATCCTGGCGTCCCCTGGAACACAGCCAGGAGCCCGCTGCAAGCCAGGCCGGAGGAAGGGCCACAGCGGGCAGGAAGGGAGGTACCTCCGCCCCTTCCCCCAGAAGCACATCCTGCACAGGCTGAGACAATGTCACACTGGGCCCGCTGCTGGGATTGGGACTGCAGAGGAGCAGGGGGTGGGGGTAGATGGGTGGAGTGCTGGAGGCCTGGCCAAGCTTGCCTCTAGGAGGCAGGAGGCCTCTGGTCCTGCTCTGCCCTGATCTGTTTGACTGGATATTCGTTCCCCTGCCCCAATCCCATCTCACACTGGCTAGTGTTCAGTGGTCCCTAAGGCCTTCCTAAAACCCAAGTGTGATGGGGTCCCTGAAGATGGCCCTGGTACTTTTCACCTCTATGGTCTTAAGCAAATTCATTAATGCCTCTGAGTTTTATATTTTACGAAACAGGGACACAACATGTAAACCGGACAATGGTGGGCGCACACCTTTAATCCCAGCAACTCAGGAGGCAGAGGCAGGTGAAATCTCTGTGAGTTCAAGACCAGCCTGGTCTACACAGCCAGTTCCAGGATAGCCAAGGCTACCAAGAGAAACCCTGTCTCGAAAAACTAAAACAAAACAAAAATCAAAAAACAAAACAAAAACCCCGCCTAGTCCCAGGAGCAAAGCAGTAGCTAGCAGCTGCCTTGGCATTGGACAGCAGCTGAACCCTCCCAGGCATCCAATTCACACAAGCAAAAATCCACATGTCCCCGGCCTGAGTCACGAAGCCCACTGGGACTCACCGGGCCTGAACTTTCACCTCCCATCCCCCTTCTTCCCTCCTCTCTGACTCCAGGCCCTTCCCTGGCTAACCTTTCTTACTTTCCCCTCTGAATTCAGCTCTGAGTTCAAAGGTCATGTGGCACTGGGGAGGTGGGGGGGGGCTCTTTCCCCCATGGACAGACTGGGTCACTGTCAGGGCATCCTGCCCTTACTGTTTTGTAACTTCTGTTTTGGGTTTTGTGGGCACAGCAGCTACAGGGGCTCCTGTGGTGGCCCCAGCCCTGGCCAATGTGAGTGGCTCAGAGGCTCAGCTGGATGCTGCTCGCCCACAAAGCCGCTCAGGGCAGGGATGACTAGCCAGGAGGAAGCTGGAATGAGGGTGGTATGGGTAGCAAACACTGTGCCCATGCCTGTCAGAACTCCGTTCACAGGAGCCAGAAATTCCCTGACACCCACATGCAGAAGAAATCACTGTTGCCTTTAGCCAGCGAGGAAACTGAGGCCCAGAGACACGTGAGCAGCTGAGGCTCACACAGCACAGAGACCGGTAACAGGATTTGAAGCCCAGGGCTGCCACTGTTGGAAGACCTTACTGTTCACAGACGCCTGAAGTAGAGGTGTGCCCTGCTGCCTCCCTGCTGAGCCCTGGACCCTCTGCAACCATGTGGTGACACCCAAACCCTACTCCACCATCCTGAAGAACTGCATACCTATTGAGGAGGTCCAGGCCACAGCCCCGGGCCAGGAGGCCTTCTGGCTTTCCCAAAGGCCACACGCTGTCAGATGAGGATGATGAAGAGAGGCCAGGGGACCAGGGCTTAAGGGTCACACTCCCTAGGAAGGAAGAGGGACATCAGGAATTTAGAAAACAGGGTCAGTTGAAGGCGATGAAAAGGGGCCTTGGCAGGCTAGTGGCCCCAGGAGCCCAGAGCTGGGTCAGGGCCATAGGGTGAGTCTCCAGTTTCCTAGAGGAGGAAGGGGTGGGAAGGAAGTGAGGGGCCCCACATGGCACACCCAGAAGCAGGTGTGCAAGCCAGACCCTAATCCTCAGGAGCCTCCCACACAGCCTCTCTGCCTGGACAGAGCAGAGACAGGCCAAGGGGAAGGGAACACACAGGATCCAGGCCAGTGGCAATGAACTCCCCCAGTGAGCCTCCCCAAAGGCCCTGCGAGTTACCTGTGATATCGGACATGCTGCTAAAAGACCTGAAGAGAGAGAGACAAGGGTGGCAGCTGAGACCTCTGACACTCTACCCTACCTCCTGTCTCATTCCCCCAGCAAACACTGACCAGGCCCCAGGCCCAGGCCACCCAGGCTACCCAGCCCCCTAAAGCCACATGGCAAGGGGTTAATCGCTTTGATCCACAGCTGGCTTGCCCTTCCATACCACTTGCCCTGACCTTTCCCCCTGCCATTGTCCTCCGCTGCTACCCTTAGCCCTTGGCTCCTACTTTCTGAGTTAGACCCCCTCCCTCACACCCACCCCTGTGAGAGCAGGTCACTTCACAACAAGCCCATGGGCACCACAGGCTCCCCAGCCTAGCCGCCCATCAGGAGGCCACTTAGAGGGGGAAGGTTGTGATGGGAAGGACCAGGAGACAGGAAATCCCACATCCTGCGCTGGCCATTGCGGATGTGGCCTGAGCTTTCTGACCTGCCTGCTGCTGCTGCTGCTGCTGCGGCTGCTGACTGAAGCTGGGGCCTGGCCTTCTTGCTTTGGGTACCTGGCCCCTGCAAACCTCTGCATCCCCAACCTGAGCCAACTGGGCTTCTAAGGTTGAGAATCTGAGCTCTCAGGCTGCCTGCGGTGACTTCCTCACCAAGTGCTGGGCTGCTGCTGAGTGTTCTCTGCCCTTTGACCTTACCCTGACCTCACTTGGTTCCTCTTTGGACCTCATTGTTTCTAGCGCTCTGATCACTACAGTCAAGCCAGGGGACTGCTGGTCCTGACTGACTCCGGCTGTCAACTCAAAGGATGTGGCTGTTCAGGACCCAGCAACCCCTCCTCATGGGAGGAGCTCCTGCTGCCTCCAGGAGGGTTACCTCTTAGGGGGCTCCGGGTCCTCCTCACGCTGCCTGCGGAGAATGGAGCCCGCGCTGGGTGGAAAGGGCAAGATGGAAAGCCGGTTGATCTCCTTCTCGCTGTCCGTGGCTTCCTCCTGCAACCCCAAGATAAGGCCCGTCACCTCCAGCCCACCCATCCCAGCCCTCAGCTCACAGAGAAGACCCAGGGCCCAGGAGAAAAGGCAAGGCATAAAAGACTGCAGTGCATGAAGGCTCCCCACACCTGAGCACTCTACGAGAAGCTTAGCCAGAGAAGGGTCTGCAGAGCAAGTGTGGGAACCTGAGCTGGATCCTCGGCTCATGTTTGAGCCAGGCATAATAGCACACACAAGTAACCGCAGTGATGGGGAGGCAAAGGTAGGAGGATCCCTGTGGGTTGCTAGTCACCTAGCCTAGTCAGACAGCTTCAGGTCCCAGTGAGAAAGTCAGTCTCAACAACAACAACAACAACAACAACAACAACAACAACCCAACAAAGTAGAGCCAGAGAGATTGCTTGATGGTTAAGACCTTCTATTGCTCTCAGAGGACCTAAGTTCCATTCCCAGCACCCACAGTGGACTTTCACAACTACCTGTGATTGTAGCTCCAAAGGGACCAGACATCTCTGGCTTCAGAGGGTACCCATACTCAAGTGCACACGCACGTGCACGTGCGCGCGCACACGCTCACACACACACACACACACACACACACACACATAATTAATATAAAAATAATAAAATAATTGAAAGAAAAACAGGGTAGATAGCTCCTGAAGAATGACACCCCCCCCTACCTCCCAAAAGGCTGACCTCCGATCTCCACACGCATATATACTCCTGTACCTGCACACACATGAACATGCAGAAACAGCTGCACATAGAAACACACATGGTTCTCAGCCTCCCTGGGCCTCAACGTGCTTGTCTGTGGCATGCAATGGTTGGCAGACTGGAGAGAGTGTGCATGTTGGAAATACATGAAAGTCCCACTCAGGCTTCCCTTGTTTGAGGTGGATGACAACTTACCGAGGTGTGGGCCTCAGATCCCCCGGCTTCTCCTGTAGCTTCAGGGGGGCCTCCCACTGGGGATGGGAACTCGCTGAGGCTCCAAGTGCTGCTGAGGTTGGAGCACAAGGAATGGGAAGAGGCGCAGGCCTGCCAGAAGGTGAGGCAAGGGAGGAGGTGAGCATGAGCCCAGGCTGGCCACGGTCAGTACTGCACACCTGCCACGGGCCAGGCAGGGGGAAGATCCAGGCACAGGGTGCCAGATCTGGGCCTTCATGATGCCTATGCCTCAAAATGAGAGAGACTACAGCCAGCAGAAGAACAAAATCACCCCAGAGGCAAGGGCTAGAGAAGGAACACGCCCTGGGCACACAGCACACAGAGGCCCCGCCTTGCCTGGCCTATTAATGCTCTCTAGGAGAAGTGGGATTTGAGCTGAGGACTCAGGACACGGGAGTTACAAATAGGTACCGTTGGAAAGGAAGATCTGGGCAGACGCATGTGCAAAGGTCCTGAGGCAGGACCATGACAAGAGTCTAGGATTTTCGATATTGAGACCCATAGGACCAGATAAGGGGGTGGAGAGGCCCAACCTACTGGGCCTGGAGGGCAGAACTGGTCTGTTTTTAGCTCAGCGCAAAAGCCATCAAGGTTCTGACACATAAGAGATCACATACTCATACATCTTCCTTCTACTCCTCCAGGCCCATGAGCTCATCACAAGCGACCAAAAACAGGAAACAGCAGAGCTCCTGGCCGAGCCCAAGGGTCACAGTCTGATTTCCCAAGGGTCTGGGCCCTGTGTCAATGCCACCTGACAGTGTGATCTCCAGCAGACCCCTGACCCTCTCTGGGCCCCCGTACTGTGAAAAGATTGGGACAGTGCTCTCTCGTGGAACTTCAAGGCCTATGCTAGGCTAGCCTAGCTGCCTCTGAGGGTTCTGCTCTCAGGCCCTCCCGCATCCAGGTTTGCAGAGTGTTTGCAGTCAGCTCAAATGATCCAGTGTCCCCAAAGCAGTTGCAGAAACCTAGAGGTCAGCCCACAACCTCTCAGCTGCACGCCATTGTTCATCTCAACCACGTTCCCACCCGGCCGAAGGCCCCTACTCAAGACCTCCATGTTCCCAGCCCTGGCCGAGAGCTCGCAGGAGAAGCCTAGTCTTGAGCCAACACATTTTTCCCCCATGAAGCAAGGTTCCTCAAGTCCACAGCCCTCCAGCCCCAGGGCACTATACTTCTGCCCCCACTCACCTTAAGACAGGAGCCCCCCTGTGTCCGCTGCAGCTGTGCCTCCAGCATGGTCTTGGCCCCCTCCAGGCTGGTGACTGTAGTGAGCAGCTCATCCCGCTCCGCCTCTAGTCCCCGCACCTGCTTGCGGTACTGATCCTTCTCAATGAGGCTCTGAGAATACTGTAACTGGATCCGGTCTCGACTCTGGATTGCCTGGAGAGAGCAGGGTAGCCAGCC
The DNA here is from genome assembly GCF_903995425.1 of Onychomys torridus. Lineage (NCBI taxonomy): Eukaryota > Metazoa > Chordata > Mammalia > Rodentia > Cricetidae > Onychomys > Onychomys torridus. The sequence goes on from NC_050458.1 coordinate 44,030,942, forward strand.
TCTGAGGGAGGCACGCTGGCTCAGTGGGCTGGATGGAACAAGAATGGCGCTGTCGCCTGTGGACACTGTCACCTGTGGACACTGTCGCCTGTAGGCACTTCCTTTGGGGGGGGAGGCTGTGCTCAGCATCAGCTCATTTAGTCTATACACAGACCCACTAAGAGGGCTGATCGCTGGCCTCACTTACAGGGGGAGAAACACCACCATCAGGCCTACAGGTAGCTCTAACTGGAAAGGCCAGAGTCCTGGAACGTCACACTCCTAAACTTAAAATGCTTTCCAAGCCAGGCAGTGGTGGCACATGCCTTTGATCCCAACACTTGGGAGGTGGATCTCTGAGTTTGAGGTCAGACAGAAAAACCCTGTCTCAAAAGAAAATGCTTCCAAGAGACCCACTGTGCATCTAACTTTAACCACAGCACAGGAGCCACGCATCCAACCCAGCCTGGTGCAGCCAATGCTCTTTCCCACCATGAGGATGAAGTCCCTGAGAGCTAGGCCCAGGCCCAGACTTGTCCGCACTGCTTCTGGGGGAGCTGGAATCAAAGGCTGGGGTGCTGAGAGTAGCCTAATGGCCCCAAAGCACCAGAATCACAATGCCAGGGATGACACCCCAAACCTACACTCTACAGACTCCCAGGAGATTCAGAAGACCATCCTAACAAGTGTGTTGGGACAAAAGCCTCCCGCCCTGCCCACAGGGGGGCCCTCCCACACAGTGGACGGAGGGGGGCATAAAGGAACCGGTCTGAAGTACCCAGCTGCCCTGCAGCCTTCACGGGAGACAGGCCTGTGACGCCCAGGAACACAAAGCCAAAACCTTGGGGAATTTCTCCATCAGCAAATATTTGCAAGTCCCTCCTCCAGGCTGGGAACTGAGATGCAGGAGGATCTTGGAGGGCAGGGGAGCTCAGGGTCTAGGGCAGATCTCTCAAGTGCTCATAGGAAAAGCCAGAGCCCCTGTGTGATTTCCCAAGGGAATGGGCCCTGCTCCAGTACCGCTGGCCTGTGTGAACATCAGCAAAGCTGACCCTCTCTGGGCCCTGTGCAATGAGAGGATTGGAGCAGAGTCTCTGGGGGACTGTGAGGCCCATATTGGACCAGTGGGCATCAGAGGTCCCTGTTTCACCATCCAGCACACTCACAGGCTTGCCTGGGTACGTGGGAAGATGCTTACCTGTCTCCCTGGCCTGCCAACCTCATCTCAGTGCACTTACAATGTCTCTTCCTGCAATGCCAATCCTGCCTCTGTTTCCTCCTTCTCCTCCCTAAACCAGAACTGTAGTTGGAGACCTTCTCTCCAGCCCCTGTCAAGCCCTGTTAGTCTAACAACCCATTTATAAAATAAACATATAGACATTTATATTATTTAAACTGCTTGGCCATTAGCTCAGGCCTACCATTGTGTAGCTCTTACTCTTATATTTAGCCCATTTCTATTAATCTATACTTTACCACGTGGCTCATGGCTTACCATTACCTTACATCTTGTCATGGCGGTGGCTGGCAAGTCTGTCCACTCAGCCTTCCTATTTCCATAATTCTCTTCTCTCTTGTCTCGCCTATACTTCCTGCCTGACCACTGGCCAATCAGCACTTTATTTATACAGAGCAATATCCACAGCACAGAACCAGCGATGGGATGAGGGATGCCACACAGCAAGCCGCAGCTCACCTGGTCCCGTTCTTTCTCAATCTCCTCCAACTGGGCCAGCACGGTGGCCATGCGGTGCTTATAGAGGTCACAGTCCTTCAGCAGCGTTCGGTGTTTGAGACGCAGATCCTCCATCTCTTGCAGGTACTATGGGCAAGGCAGGTGGGCCAAGCTCAGAACAAAAAAAAAAAACAAAACAGGAACAAGTGCCCACCTCTCCCGTGGGATATCCTCAGCCATTGCCTTTGTCTTGCTGGACCTCAACTGCCTAAGTCATAAAACAGGCTTGGTAATGCCAACAGCACCCTCCATGCCACGGTCTCCCGTGGAAACTTCAGCCCACAACCCCCTTACCCTTCTCAACTTCTTTCGCAGCATGGCCCTGGGCGGTCAGGTGTGCACCCTGTGCACTTGCCTGCTAGAAACACCCTCTTCAGGAGTGCGAGCCTTGGTTTATTTTTTATTTTATTTTTAAGGATGTGTATATGTTGGAGCGGGTATGTGCACATGAGTGCAGATGTCGACAGAGGGCAATCAACAGATCCCCTGGTACTTCTTGAGAGCAACTTGACATAGTTGCTCAGAACCGAACTTGGGGCCAAACCCAAGTGCTTTCGTTTGCTAGGCAAGCACTCTACCACCGAGCTAAATCTCCGAACCCTGTGGGAGGTTTTTGTTTTTGTTTTTAAGATTTATTTCTTCATTTTAGGTAGTCTTAGACATGTTTTCTAATGAATCTGCAATGCATAAAAAGGTCCTACATACAGATGAATGAGTGTGCATGAATGAGCTGTGTCTGCCGAAGACACCAACGGAAGGCTACCGGGGTACACCTGCTGTGGGATGTCTTCCTGTACGCTGTGAATATGTGCTGCTCAGATTGGTTGATAAATAACGCTGCATTGGACTATGGCAAGGCAGCTTAGAGGCAGGCAGGAAATGCAAGCAGATATATGGAAAGAAGAAAGGAGAGGAGAGGAGAGAGAGAGAGAGAGAGAGAGAGAGACATCAGCTGCCACCTAAGGAACAGCAAGATACCAGCAGACCAGTAATGCCACAGTCACATATAGATCAATAGAAATGGGTTAAGTTATAAGAGCTAGCTAGCAAAAAGCCTGCCATAGGTCATACAATTGGCAATTAACATTAAGCCTCTGAATGATTATTTTACAAGCGGCTGAGGGACCACAGGGTCAGGTGGGACCTGAGAAAGCTTACGGCTACATACGCCGGCAATGCCTGCCAGTACCCCGTCCTAGAGCAGGGCATTAGCAGAAGGTGGAGGAGCAGGGTAGGGGTGGGGAGGCGGGCAGTAGTCCCTACCTTGTCCCGCAGCTCCTCAGCCCACTGTAGCTCGCCTTGGACAGCGTGCAGCTTCTGACACAGCTCCTGCCTGCTGTCCTGGGCCTCTCTCCAATCATGCTCCAGGATGTCCAGCAGGATGCGCTCAGAGCCTGCAGCCCCTGGCCGGCTCACCTCCTGCAGGGTAAAGTCAGGGGCCACCTCAACCCCTGGCCCTTCAAGCCGCCCCCTTGGGCATACAGAGACACACAGCCCTCAACCCTCCAAATCAACCAAGCGTGCTGCTACCCCGGGCTTGGCACCTAGACCTTGGTTTCTGTATGTGGAGATCGGTGTGGCCCCTCCGGCCCCACTGTCTTCCAGAAGACATGTTCAGCTCAGTGAGGAAAGTAGATGAAGTTGTATTCTGAGCTCAGTCAGTCCATGATCACAAACAAATCCCTACCCCACTCTCGCTTGCTCTGACACCCCCCCACACACACACACACACCTAGCACTATTCCCAAGACCTATCCCCCACCCCTCTGACTATAGGCTTTCCAGGGGCTGGTCCTGAATCCAAGACCCAGACCCTAGGCCCACATCTAGTGAAGCACCCCTAATCCCACAAAAGAAACAATGTTCTTTCCACTTTCCCTATGGAACAATGGTAATCCACGCTGCCACCGACACCAAGGACGCCAAGCCAGTCCTGGGGCCACCCAAACCTAGGGACTGTCTCAGCCACTTCAGAGTCTGAGACTCCTTCACAAATTCCTGAAAAGCCAGGAGTGGAGGCACAGGTCTCTAATCCCAGCCCTCAGGAGGCAGAGGCAAGAGGATTACCACAAATTTGAGGCCAGCCTGGGCTACATAACCAGTTCTAGATCAGCCAGGACTAGAGTGAACCAGGTCAAAACAAAATGATAATAACAAGAGGAGAAAGTAGGACTGGAGTGTAGGTCAAGGCACTGGGCTTGATCCCTAACATCATATCTTAAAGAGAAATTGGATCCCTCTCTCTTGGAAAATGCTCACATACACTCAGGAGTGCGATTTTATGGGGTTCAGAGACCCCTGGGGATTGGCTACAGACCCCAGACTGAGCCCCCAGAGAGTGGGGCTTGCGTCAGCCCTCAGGCTCTGGACTGACTCTCTCAGCCTCTGGTGTCAGAAGGACAGTGGGCAGCAGAGGCCGACTTCTGGCTGACCCACAGCCCCAGCACCAGGGTCCTACCTGCTGAAGACCCTCCTGGAGCTCCTGCAGCGAGGCCGTCAGCCTCTGATTCTCTGCCCGAAGCTCGGAGAGTAGATCCGCACCATCCGGCTCCTTCTCCTTGTCTTCGGCCCCAGGCAGCGGCCCCCTGGCCCTCCGCAGGAGTACACACTCTTCCTCCAGCCGGCTGACCTTGAGCTTGAGCTGATCCACCTGAGGCCCAAGACATGAATCAGCCCGGAAGGGACCCACGGGGAACTACCCCAAGGTGTCCCCGGTCCCCGAGAAACCTAAGCAGGGGGTCAGCCTGAGGCTCAGTTCTGAAGAGGAGCCAGGCTGGGCAAATACGGAAGTAAAAGGAGGAGGAAAGGGGAAAAGACGTCTGTGTAACACATAATTTGGCCAGTGCTGGTGTGACGGAGGAGGAGGGCTACATGAGGATAGGAGAGGGGTTAGGGCCTGGTCCCAGCTCTGCCTGAACTGAGGGTGGCCTTGAGCAAGTCAATGAACGCCTCTGGTTGTGCCTCCCTGGGTCTCCTTATCTAGACCAGAAGGAGGAGAAAGAAGTGATGGGCCTGAGGGCCTCATCCAGCCCAGCAGCCAAGGATGCCCCTCCAGCCCAGAGCCTACCCACCCAGCCCCCAGCACACACAGGGGAGGTAGGGGGACCTCAGAAAATTCTTCACAAAGGAACTATGTGGGGTGCGCATGCCCATAATCTCAGCACTCAGGAGGCTAAAGCAGGAGGGTTGCCAAAAAGTTAAGGCCAGCCTGGGCTAATATTAAATTCTTTTTGTTTGTTTGTTTTGGTTTTGTTGTTGTTGTTGTTGTTTTGGGGTTTTTTTGTTGTTGTTGTTTATTTATTTATTTATTTTTATTTCACATACATTGATGTTTTGCCATGGGTGTTAGGTCTCAGGAACTGGAGTTACAGACAGTTGTGAGCTGCCATATGGGTTCTGGGAATTGAACCAGGGTCCTCTGGAAGAGCAGTCAGTACTCTTAACCACTGAGCCATCTCTCCAGCCCCACTAATATTAAATTCTAAATCAGCCCGGGCTACCTAGTGAGACCCTGTCTTTAAACAAAGTGAAGAAGAAAGAAAATCCTTACGGAGAGATTTTTCTCCAAAACATTAGCTTGTTGGTTCGTGCCCAGCACCCCCACCTCCAGGTGTAGACTTCAGTACTGACCACCCATGCTGTGCCCCTCTAACTAAGTCCCTCATCTCCCCCCAGCCTCAGCTTTATCATCCGCACAATGGGCCCCTCCCCTCCCCCTGCCTCCTGAGCTGTTCAGAACTGAGGCAGACAATGACCAGGCTGTGAGGCCACCACAAGTGAGACTCAGCCATTGTGGAGCTTCATAAAGAAAGCCCAGAGCCCTGGCCTGTCACCAGCTCAGTGTGGGAAGCCAGAGCCTGGCCTGGGAGCTGGATGGGGGTGGGCAGCTGATGAAGCCTGGCCCAAGGTCCAACACACATGGTCAGTTTGCTGGAGTACAGTGTTCTTGGCCAGGGATGTTTGCCAAGTGCATGTGGGATCTGGGGCGGCCAAGCTGAGGGGAGAGGAGCAGCAGGTGCTGACCATCAGTGAGGTCACTGAGGGGAGACAGAGAACAGTGACCTCTGGGGATGCTCTCAAGAGAACCAATGCCTGGTGACCTAGGCGTGTCCTGGTCTAGAAAATGATTGCTGGTCCTCCAGGCTCAGAGCCCAGAACAGCACATCCATACACACCCCAGTCTGTAGCTGGGTCAGCAGCTCCTCAAATTAACAGTCCACTCCTCCTCCACAGACTCAGAAAGTCTTGACCCCCCGCATTCCTTTCCACTCACAAAACATGCTTTGTGACCCAGCGGAGAAAGACAGTTGGATTCAAGGGCTAGCCTGGCCACACCCTTCGCAGCCAACCGCAACTGCACACCCAGGTTCCTGCCTGACCCTCGGAGGCAGCGGGCTTCCCCAGTGAGCTCAGAGCACAGGTCGCTGCCAGCCAAGCCCCAGGAAACCCGGATGCCTTTAATCCCAGTGAACAAACTCTTGAGCACGAAATTACAGCGTTCACTCCTTAAATTTATGTTGCTTAGAAATAACAGCTCATTAACTTTGCACCCTATAAAACACAGTATTAAATCAGCCACCACAAACACCTGTCCAGGGAAGGAGGAGGCCAAGCTGAGAAGCCACCCAGTGTCGGCTGTGCCGAGAACCTCCACTTCCCAGACATGCAGGTGGATGCGGCGCAGGCTCTCTATTCATCTCTTCAACTCACTCTCTACGCACTAAATAGAAATGCAACCATCGAAGCAGATGGCCCCTTCCATGAGCAAAGACCCCTTCCTCTGCATCTTTTCCAGCTGCTCCCGCAGCCCAGCAGGGCCTCTCCCCAGGGCTGGACATACAAAGGACATTCCCCCAGTCACACAGGTACCATTGGCTCGGCTCCAACGCACCACCTCCACCTCAAGTGGGGACAGCAGCCTCAGGAATCTCATCTGGGCTCCCCTCCCCCAAAACACTGAGCCAGCCCGCATGTACAAACCCAGACAGTGTACCCGAGTCCCACGTGCTGTTCACGACCGCGCACCCCCCCCCTCAGTCCGCATGTCATCACCACCAACACTAAAGCCGGGCTTGTGGGGGAGGGTCTCTGTAAACTAATTTCTGGAGGAGGCCTGCTGTGTGCAGGTAACCTGGGGATCCAATGGAGAAGACCCAATGGGAGTTCACTGGCCAGAAACAGGCAGAAAGAATGGTATCCCCAGGAGGGGGCCTGCTGGGGTACCAGGCAGATGCAGTTCATACCTAGGCTCTGAGACCTTGGACACACCCCTTTACCACTGTGAGCCCCAGCATCCGTACTGGGGTAAGGAAGTTGAGCATCGTCCATGGATGTGGACACCGCAAAGCCACACATAGAACCCACGCTGGGTGACCACAATACCTAACAGGGCACGGGCTCAGCACTGCCTCTGGCATTCCAAGCCCTAAAACCTCACTGAGTCCTTACAGCCCAAAGTTCCATCACCTTGGCACTACGGACAGTCTGAGCTGCGCAAATCTGTCGTGGAGCTATCGTGGGCGTGGTAGGGCGTGCGGCAGCATCCGTGGCCTCCACTTAATAAATGCTAATATCACCGTCCTAGGTGTGCCAACCAAAGCTGTTCCCAGAGTGTAAGGGTCTGTCCTTGCCTGGCATGCACAAAGTCCCTAGCACTACACACTAGATAAACAAGACACCTGCATCCTAGCATTTGGGAGGTGGAAGCAGGAGGATCTGAAGCTCAAGGCTATCCTCAACTACATCTCAAGCTTGAGGCCAACTCAGGATACTTCAGACCCTGTCACAAATTATTATTATTATTATTATTATTATTATTATTATTATTATTTTATTGTTAAAATAAAACTTATTCCCAGAATGGCCACATGCTTTGTAGGTGTATCTCTCTGAGTACATAACCAGTCATAACATAATGAAGCATGAACACAGGGCAGCCAAAGAACTAATTCTCAGTCAAAATTGGGTCGATGGTGACTCTGAAACATATACTGATGACCATGTTACCGTCTTTTGGTGGTTGTTCAAACCTCCCCCTTCTCTCCCCGACCCCACCGGCTCCCCGGGGCCTACCGCAAGCTGCAGGTCTCTGCTGCGCAGCACAGCGGAGTTCTTCTCCTCGCTGAGCTGGGCCAGGCGCATGGCGATCATGTAGTTCTCGTCCTTCAGCCGCAGCAGCTCCAGGCTGCCCGCCTCCCAGTCCTCCCGGAGCCGCTGGCAGCGCTCCTGAGCCTGTTGCTGCTCCCGCAGCCGCCGCTCCAGCCCTGCCCGCTCCTCCTCCAGGGCCCGACCCCGGGCCTGCAGTTGCTGCTCACGCTGCAGCTGGCTCTTCCGAGCATCCCGAAGCCTCCGCACCTCAGTCATCAAGAACTGGGTCAGGCCCTCGGGTCCCTCCTCATCTGCCAGGACAGGAAAAAGAAGATTCAGGAGGGTCGAATAAAATCAGGGGAGATTCTGGACTGCACAGGAAAACTCAAGCCATAAAATCACTAGAGGAAAATTCTGGAAGATATTTTTGCTATTATTGTTGGACAGGGAAGGTCTTCCCAAACAAGGCATAAAACCCAGGAGTTACGAGAGAAAAGAAATGGATAAATCTGTATTAAAATAAAGTTTGTTTGTTTGTCTTAAATCTCCGACCAGGTGCAATGGCGCATGTCTTTAATCCCAGCACTAGGGAGGCAGAGGCAGGTGGATCTCTGTGAGTTCAAGGCCAGCCTGGTCTACAGAGCGAGTTCCAGGATAGCCAAGGCTGTTACACAGAGAAACCCTGTCTCAAGCAAACAAACAAATAAATAAGTGAATAAATAAGTAAATAAATAGGAAAAACTATAATGGGAATCAAAGCCGTAATATATAAAGAGTTCCCACAAAATAACAAGAAAAGCAAACAACTAAATAAAAACAGGAGAAAAAAACCTAAATACATGTTCCAATCCACAGCAATAACAGTAACATCTGTCACTAATGTTTGTTGGCTTCATTCTTTTTGTTTAAATTTTTTATTTATGACCATTGGTGTTTTGCCTGCATGTATATCTGTGTGAGCGTGTCAGGTCTCCTGGAACTGGAGTTACAGATGGTTGTAAGCCACCATGTGGGTGCTGGGAATTGAACCAGGTCCTCTGGAAGAGCAGCCAGTGCTCTTAACTGCTGAGCCATCTTTATTCTTTATACTAGACACTGTGTCAACTTATTTAAACCTCACGGCACTATAAAATAAATATCACCGCTGGTTGTGGTGGGAAAATGTAAAATATCACCACTCTACCCATCTTGTTTACTCCTCTTCATTAAATAGTAAGCTGTGAACTATATCACTTACGAAGATACAAGCCTTTCAGGGGAGGTGGTGGTGCATGCCTTTAATCCCAACACTTGATGGGCAGAGGCAGGTGTTCAAGACCAGCCTGGTCTACAGATTGGGTTCCAGGATGGCCAGGGCTACACAGAAAAACCCTGTCTCAAAAGGAAAAACAAAAACAAAAACCAGAAGATACAAACCTGAAACATGATTTTTACCCATCTACAAGGCAAAAATGTTTCAAGACCATGCTGGGGATTCATAAAAGTATAGCAAAGGGGACCCTCACACTGGGTCGGGGGGAAGGTCATAAACACTTAAAATATAGACATTCTTTGAGAAACTCCACTTCAGAAACTCTCCCCAGTTCAGAGCAAAGCTGTCCACGGAAGGACAGAATGTTACAAAACCAAAAACAACCTGGTTGTCCCCTGCAATGGATTCCACAAATGAGTTATATGAAGGCTTCACCAATACACGTTACCAATGCTGCCACCTCAAACAAGTGGGCTCAGCCATTCTGCAAAATAAAGCAAGATCCTGAACAAGACAGGCAGGCCAAGTCCGAGTGTATGTGTAACTGCTCAGACAAGGAGCCTCGCCAACTGTCCCACAAAACAAAAAAGGCACAAGGTCTGGATACACGTAGTCAAGGCTGGCTTGAAGCTCATTATGTAGCCTAGGCTAGCCTTGAACTTGGTCGTGCCTCTGCCTCCTGAGTGTTATTAGAGACCAACACCACCACACTGGGCTTGAATGTCTTATTACATTTATTTATTTGGGAGTGGGAGAGAGCATGTATGTAGAGGTCAAAGACAACTTCCAGGAGTTGGTGGGTCCTGGGGATTGAACTCGGGTGGCCAGGCTTGCTGGCTCGTGTCTTCACCCACTAAACCACCTCATTGACTCTTGAATGTTTATATGAGAAACTAAGCCGTGTGTGCAAGCCATACCATTCGGGGAAGATTCTTAGGGGGAAAGAAGCCATGCTAAGCAAATGGACTCTGAACTCTGGATCCAGCCTACCCTCCACCTACGGTGGGAGCCCTGAGTAAACTTCTCCAGGCTCTGCCTCAGTTTCTCTATCTGTCCAACAGGTACAGTACGAGTAGGTCCTGATGCGGCTAGGGTTAAGGAAGCTCGGCCTGGCAGTGAGACCAGGGTGCTTACCAAGGATCATGGAGCAGCGCTGGGCGGGTTCCTGGCCAGTGAGCAGTGTGAAGTGTTCTGGGTAATAGAATTCCAGGGCTTCCAGGAAGGCTTCGAAGCCCCTCTTGCCACGGCAGCGCAAGATGTCTATGAGGCGCCCTGAGGGTAAAGGTTGCAGCCGGGGTCAGGATGAGGGCTTCCCCAGTGCCCCCTGCTCTCCCACACCGCAATGCTCCAGGGCCCACGTTCCCCAGATTTTTGGGCTGTGACACACACAGGGGCCTGTCCCAACACATCAGGGAGCAAAACTCAGTCTGCCCTGGCTAGAAAAAAAGCACCTTCCCCCACAGCACCTGCAGCAGGTCCCCAGAACCCCCTACACACACACACACACACACACACACACACACACACACACACACACACACACACACACACACACTACCAGGGGCATCGATGCCTAGTCTTTCCCAAGCATTTCAAATGCCCTTGCTGGCTTAAGGTTCCCTGAGACCCCGGCTCCCTTGCCAGCTCTGGTCCAAACACACCCAGTGGAAGAACAGTCTCAGAAAATTAAGGTCAAACTTCAGCTCTTGAGAAAAACTGATTCTCTAAGAGGTACGCAGCCACACAAATGGGACAGAGAGAACCAGAGAGGTCAAAGAGCACAGGAAAGATCCCACAGGGGTCGCCATCCGCGCCGGCAACCACGTCCAGCGGTCTGTCTGGAGTGCGCCCAGGTGGGGGGTGGCGGGCTCACCGGTGCGGTTGGCACGGCACGGGAAACGGTAAGTGCTGAGCACCTCCTCCTCGTCCTGCTCGTCCAGGACGCGGCACTGGCGCAGATACGGCGTGAGCTTGGCCGGGTTCAGGGCGCGCGTCAACCGGTGCCGGACGCCCTCGATCCGCTCCCAGAGCGCGTCCTCCTCGGCCTCCGATCCCGAGCCGGCCCCCGCCTCCTCGTCGGCCTCGCCCGCGTCCGCCCGGCCCTGCATGGCCGCGTCCTCGGAGTCTGCGGGCAACAGGCACGGTGGGCACCGAGCCGCGGCCATCGCACCTGGGCGTCGCCCGCGGGTCCCCGCGCTGCCCCGTTCCGTCCCCCCACCCCACCCCGCGTCCCCATGCTGTCCCGCCCGCGTCCTCCCGTGTCCCCCAGCTGTCCGGCCAGCGTCCTTTCGGGTCCTCGCGCTGTCCCGCTCGTGTCACCCGCTCGTGTCCCTCCCTACCCACGTTCCGTCCCGCCCTCGTCCTCCCCGCACTCACCGCGGGCGCCGCAACTACCCTGGGCACCCGACTCGGTGCTCGGCCGACGGCTTCGGCGGCGCCACGGGGCGGTGCCCTCGGGGTCACTGGCCCCGCCCCCGGCCCCGCGGCCGCCGGGGCCTCCCCACATCGCCCGCGCCCCGCCGCGCTCCGGCCGTGCTCCCGGCCGCTCTCCCGGCCGGCCGCGCCTCCCCCCCCCCCACCCCACCCCGCTTCCTGTTTCCCGCCGGCTCTCCCGGCCTGTCCTGGCGGGGTCCCCCCGCGGCCCGCCCACACCTGCCCGGCCCCCGACGGGGCGGGGCCGCCACACACACACACACACACACACACACACACACACACACACACACACACACACACACACACACACACCCAGCGCGCCACCGCCGCACACACCTTGTCACGGCCACGCGCGCGCGCAATAGCTGTCGGCACCCACCACACACCCGACGCCAGGGTGCAGCTGGCCACCCGGAGCCCTGGACACTGGACACGACAAGTGTCCGCTGCGCTAGCCACACACGTCCTGCAGCAAACAGGTCACATTCACTCAGCGGGATCTGAGTTCAGATCTCACCCACAGGACCCCTTCACACGCACTTCAACCTGCATGATATGTTGTCCACTCTTCCTGGAGCCACATACCTGCGCATAACCCATGTCTATTTTTCAGGAAATAGCTATAAAGTGTAGGGACAGGGCCTTAGAAGTCGGAAGAACTTCCCACACTTGTCCATTTTCTGGGATAATAGCCTTACAGTGTCGGGCGGGACTTCAATCAGGGACAGGACACTCACATGACTCTCCCTCCCCCAAACACCCTATGTCCAAGCATTTGCAAGACCCTGATCTGCTGTGAGCCTCTGCGGTTCAGTGTTGGAATCATTGCATCCTGTTCCCAGCTGGGCCTCTTATCTGCCAGTGACCTGGACAAGGGCTTGCCCCTCCCCAGTCTCAGTGTTCCCAAACACATTGGCAAGAGCTCACATCTTCCCCCAAGCTCAGGACAGCCTGTGTGGGCAGCCGAGGGGAGGGGTCATGGGCACCTTTCCAAAGATGGAAGTCAGTCCCTGCACACATCCACACTGCGCCTCCCTTCCTGGGTGAAGTGGATGGCACATGGGGACCAGGATGCATGCATTTCTCAATGGCTATTCCTCCAGACGGTAGTCCAAGAGATGCCTGAGGAGGGCTTTGTGGTTAAAGACAATTACTTTTGAGATAAGCAGCCTCAAAACTCCCCTCCACCTTGGAGACTAGTGCTCACTCCCACAATAAGGTCTGTCTGCACTCACATGAAAAGCTGCTTGCTCTCTGGGCACTGGAAAATGCCCTCAGGGTAGTGGGGAGCAGGGTTGAGAGGACACAGAAGGAGCTGGAAAGATGTGTGAGTCCCCAAACCCACCCAGACCTTCTGAATTAGATGCATCACTCACCCAAAGGAAACAAGGTTCAACCCTGAACAAATAGTCCTGCCTTAAAGAAACTAGTTTACCTACATAACCTAGTTCCTTCCCAGCCTTAAAGAACCACAGACTGTCCTTGACTTGGTTTTGTTTGGAGGATCACCTTTTCGCCTTCAGAAGGACCCCTTTAGAGGGACTGAATTCTAGTGCAAACCTCCACATTAACAAAGGTGGAAGCAGAGTCCCAGTGAGGACAAGAACATGCCCACAGTGAGGGAGCGCTGGATCCCGCCTGGCCCCTCTCCTCTCCCGAGGCTCAGTGTCCAGGTTCACACTAGGCTGTACCTCTCCTCTGCTGGCCATGGACACCCTGGCTCTATGCTTCCCACAGCAAGCATTGTCTCCTCCCCGGAGTGAATATTTTCACTTGGCAAGGATAATGGGAAGGAAGCCTGGAAAATGAGTCTTTGGTTAATTATTGTCTCATCAGAGGCAAAAGCAGGGCCAAGGATTAGGCACCAAAACGAAGAGTCCACTTGGAGGCTGACAGGGCAAAGTGTGGTGGTCACTGGGGTCAAATCGGGTCCCAGAGCCTGGTCCTGAAGAAGCTGTAGAGGTCCTGAAACACCCCACGTGTGCACACACACGGTCACATGCATACCCCCAGCACACACTGGGTTTCATAGACACATTGGCATGGACACATAGATACGTTCGCAATTCACAGACATACCAACATGCATACACAGGATTACACACACACCATGTGCATGGTTGCTCACACACTCACAGGCACACACACACATGTCTACACACATTTACAATGTCACACTCACATGGACACACACAATAACACAGACACACTCAAAGGCACATGCACAGTTTCACACACCTTACAGATATATCTGCACAGTTGTATACATGAACACATGGTTATGCATAATCATATACGCACTTATGTAGACACCACAATTCCATGCACATACATGGTTACACACAATTGTATACACATACACACTCAAGTGCACACACACACAGGCACACATACATATTTGCCTGTGTGGGTATGGAACCAGGCAGCAGACACTCAGCACCATGCCCACATCCCCATAGTCAGCAGATGCTCCTGCTAGGTCAGCTGTCCCCAGGTGTCCCCAGCATGGTGGGTGGATGGATACCATTAAGCATCCCTCCCTGTCTTCTTGTGACTTCTCCCTGTCACCATGCCAAGAAAGCAAGGCTGTTGCAGGAAGACAGAGGGCAGAGCCCCTGTGCCAGCACCCCCTGGTCCCCAGGCTCCTGACCAGGAGCACTGGTCTTCCCTGAGGCTCCATTTCCCTGTCTGCAGGTGACAGGGGTGAGCAGTGCCAGCCACACCTAGGGAGGACGGTGGAAGGGCAGGCCTGGTTCCCTGGGGACTGACATTGGGTCTTAGCCATGTCTTCTCGAACCAAGGCCTTCCCTTGGAGGAATGGCTGAGTGTGAGTAATGACGAGTCCTCCCTGTGCAGAGATAGATGGTGTGTGAGCTGAGGCACCTCCATCTTCAAAGTCAGTTCTCTTCCTAACTCATCAAGGAGCACACCCATCCCCAGGTTTAAACCCCTCCACAACCCATCACCTCTGGCCCCTCCACCCGCCCCCCCCAACTCTGAGTCACAGTGTGTTTCCCACTGAGCAGCCAGAAGGGTTGTTCTTTATTTTGTTGCTGAGATGAGATCTCACTAGACTGCCCACTCTGCCCTCAAAAGCCCTGGTTCAAGTAATCCTCCTGCCTCAGCAACCAAGTAGCTGGGACTACAAACTCACAACATGCTTTCAAAACAGACATCTCATGGGTTTAAACCTTCGCAGTTTTTCCATCAAACGGAAGATGGAAATGCCCTGGACCTGCCAGCGATGGGCACTCCCACCATCCCCACTCACCCACAAGCCATGATCTGGTCCTGTCAGCTCTTTATCTCAGCTTTCCCTCTACCCAGACTATGTGGCCCTCTGTTCCTAGCCTGATCTTCTTTCTGGTGCTACAGAGCTGAGGTCAAACGTCACCCTCCTGCAGGCAAAGACACCATGCTACCTCTCTGGCCACCAATGCTTTTCTCTACACCCATCTCCCTGGGACTATCCTGCTTACCTGCTAGTAGGAGTGGGCTAGAGTTCCAAATTCAAGAATGAGGACTAGCACAGAAGGGAGAGGAGACAGGGGGCAAGAGCCAGGGACAGAGCACAGGCTGGTAGGGCACCAACAGGATGTCAACCTTCACTTTTGTCAGGAGTGGGCCTGTGTAATCAATATCTTCCCCAAGCCAGCCACCGAGTGTGCAGAGGTTGGGACCCCCCTTTTTCTCCCTACTTTGCAGGGCTGCCTGGGAGCTAGCACTTCCTCTCTGAAGACCTCTGATGGCATCCTAGCGATTTGGGTCTCCTGGAGAGCTGGGGACATGGGAAAAGGAGACAGCGACAGACACAAAGATAGACAGACAAGACAGACAGAGGAGGGAGGGGTGTGGGTGTGTGTGAAGTGGCCCTGTCCCCACATCCCTTCCCCCTACTTGGCTATGCCCAACAACTTGGCATCAGGGAACAGAAATGATGACTCACCCTAGTTTCAACCAGAGATCTGTGCCCACCTGGCCTTGGGTGGGGTGTGAGGCCAGAGGTAAGGCTGAGCTGGGAGGAAGGGACAAATGGGGAATAGCTTAAGATCAGAGAGAAAAGCTAGACAGCTGTAGGCAGACAAGAGACTGAGGCTAGACCGGCCATCCCTTCCCCAGGCTGTACCACCCAGCTTCCTCAAGGGTCCTATGTGTGCCTCCTCTTCCCTCAAGGTGGTTGGAAGAGATGTTCAATAAAGCAAGCCTGCAGCAGAGAGGAGATTGAAGATGGAGGGGAGCCAGTGTAGCGGCTCTATGGAGGGTGTGCCCTGCCTACAAGAGGAGGTGGCCAGGAACACAGCCTGGGGCCCAGAATTCCAGAGAAAGGCCCTGGACAGTCTGGCTGAGTCAGCTGGAAAGGGAGGGGTGGGAGAAGAGATGTGGGGACCTGCCACTGAGTCACTGCCCCCAGGGGCTGGCAGGGTTCCTGGTGCTGCCTGCCCCACCTGGTGTCACGAAGGTCCCGATTCGAATTCCAGCCCCCACCCCCTCTTTGTGACCCGGGCTGAACAAGAGACAACAATAGCTGTATCTGGTGACTCCGAGGTAGGGCTTAGCACAAAATCAGTGGCCGTTTATATACCAACACATTCTGTATGTGCACTGTGCAGAGCTACCTTAGGGCCTCCGATCAGCTACATGAACCACCGGCCAGGGACCTCCTGTCCCTTACTGAGAAGTCACAGGTTTCCTGAGGCTGCATGCACCGGTGACTGTGGAGCTAGAGTCTGTGTTGGTGTGTGGCTGTGACCTCCCCTCCTGTCTCACCTGTCTGTGCCCCACATCATTTGATGGCCTGTAGACCCTGAGAAAAAAGCTCCTCACCTCTGCCCAGGGCCATTGGAAAGCCCAGCTGAGGAGGAGGTGAGAGCCAAAAGTGGAGCTGGCAGAAGAACAGCCAGAGCCAAGTGCTAAGGTCCCACCTAATGCTTTCAAAAGGACCAAGCCTCCTGCTTGCTTTAACTTGGACCGTCACAAGCCATGGGTCCTCCTTGCCTTCATTCATCCTCATGACTCACAGCATCCCACCAGCCCCTGCCCCTGCAGGAGATGCTGAGAGAACCACCCCTGCCAGGAAGGGCTAGTGAATAAGTTCCCCTGGTGTTCACAGGGGAAGTCACTTGAGGCTGTGTGACACAGATGGGCTCAGCAGCTCATCCTGTGCCGAGTCCCGAACTCTCCATGTCACCAACCTGGGTGCAGGCCAGGTGCTCCTCAAGGTAAGGAATAAGGCCTGGGGCAGAGCCATAATCCCAGCCAGGGCCCAGCCTTCACTGCAACAGGCTCCTGGTAGAATGAGCACCCTAGGGTGGGAAGAGAAAGGCTGGGTTCAAGCCCCTGTGTGTGTTCCTGGAATTTAGGGGGTTCGCTTCTCCTTTTGTGGCCTCATCTCCCCTGCCTGTGTATCAAATCTGGAGCTGCAGCTGTAGGCAATAGTGAGCCACCCAAGCGAGAGCTGGGAACCAAACCCGGATCCTCTGCAAACCCGGATCCTCTGCCATAGTGACAAGTGCTCTTAACCAGCCAATCATCTGGTTTTTTATTCTGTTTTGGGGACCAGGGTATGGCTTCTAAGCAAGGATGTCCTTACACTTGCTGCGATCCTCCTGCCTCAGCCTCCCAAGTGCTGAGATTACAAATACACATTATGATGCCCAGAGGTTTGGGGTTGGGTTTTTTTTTTCCCCCTGAATATTTCCAATCTGAGATTGATTGATTCCATGGATTAGAACCTGGGGATAGGAAAGGCTCACTGTATGATGTTGTAACTTCGAAGTCCGTACCTGGGGACATTCCGGGACACTGGCAATGCAAATGGCCTCGGGCTACACTCATCCACCCAGCCTCCCTGCAGAAGCCTCCAGCGGTCCTGATTGCTCTGCCTGCCCCGTTCTTCCCAGCCCCTCCTCATCTCTGGCTCCCATGTACCCCCTCCTCAGTTCTCCCTGCACACTCGTCCCCTCCCCCCACTAGAAAGAGAGGGAACAAGTCAAGTATTTCTCCTTCTGCATTCTTTGGTGCTCTCATCAACCCGTCAGCTCTCTTCTGTATCCATCTGATACCTTCCTCAGAGAATGCAGGCCTCTGATGGTCAAGATGGAGCCCACCTCCCCCGTCACTGCTGCCCTGCAGCTGGGCTCAGAACCAGGCACACAGCCTGTCCCAGCGAGTCCAGCTCACCGTGTAGAAAAAGAATGAATAAATGAATGGATATCATTAAGTCACCAGTGAATGGGCCTCTGGAGATCAAAGGACAAGCCCCCCCACACCCCCAGACCTGAGACAACAATCACTGCTAACATTCCAGAGGCTCTTGTGGCTGTGACAGTCTGAATACTTCCCGAAATGTGATCCCTTTTAGTCCCCGTGTGAAACATCCACTGTGACTACCCAAACCTTATATATCAGGAATCTGAGGCTGAGTCACGCGTACCCTGCCCGGTGACCCACCTGGGAAGTAGGCAGTCTGGGATCTGAACCTAGTCATGATCTGCTCCTGCCGCCACCGCTAGGCACTGCAAGCTGAAGGCTTCCTGGAGGAGGTGTGGCAACATCTGGCCTAGAAAAGTGACCAGATTGCCGCAGCCTGGAAGCGAGCCATTTCTGTAATGGGGAAGTGGGCACACTTGTGTGGCTGGCAGGGTGGAGGGCCCTGAGGAAGAAGGTAGCCAGGTGTTTCCGTTCACTATCTCTGTGTAGTAGCCCACCCCAGGACGGAGCAGGCTGAGGCAAGCCGGAGTGCTGAGTGAACTCAGGAGCCTGTGCGGGGTAGGACCTGGTAGACAGCAAGTCGGGTGGGTCATCCATTGGTCAGGATGGCTGGGGCTGCTCACTGTGTGTTCCCACTGCTTGGTCTCCATGGTGGCATCAGAATCATCAGCTTCCTACATCGTGGTTTCAAAACCATATGTCAAAGCCGTCCAGAAGAAGCCACGTCACCTATGATCTACCCTGAGAAGTCAGCCAATGTCACTTCTGCAATGTGGGTCACAACAGTTACAAGGGTGCCCGGGCTTGGGGGAGGGAATAACAGGGTCCACGGTGACTCTAGGTCAGGGGTTCTCAACTTGTGGGTCACCATTCCTATGGGGGGGGTCGCATATCAGATATCTTGCACATCATATATTTACATTACCATTCATAACAGTAGTAAAATGACCGTTAGGAAGTAGCCACAAAGTAATGTTATGGTAGGGGGTCACCGCAACATGAAGAACTGTATGAAAGGGTCTCAGCACTGGGGAGGTTGAGAACCACTAGCCTAGGTAGAGGAGAGAGTTCTGGAGAGACGGAAGGTCAAGACACTAGGTCCGTTTGGGAAACTCATTGTACCACGGGAGATGATGGGCAGGACCATTGTCAGCCAAGGACATGCTGATGGTAGGTTCCAGGGCTGGTTTGGGGAGAGGGGGGCTTTATGTCGGAGACCTTTTTTTAAAAAATTTATTTATTTATTATGTACACAGAAGAGGGTGCCAGATCTCATTACAGATGGTTGTGAGCCACCATGTGGGTGCTGGGAATTGAACTCAGGACCTCTGGAAGAACAACCAGTGCTCTTAACCTCTGAACCATCTCTCCAGCCCTTTTTAGTTTTGGTTTGTTTTGTTTTTTGTTTTTGTTTTTTGTTGTTTTTGTTTTGTTTTTCGAGACAGGGTTTCTCTGTGTAGCTTTGCGCCTTTCCTGGAACTCACTCTGTAGCCCAGGCTGGCCTCAAACTCACAGAGATCCACCTGGCTCTGCCTTCTGTGTGGCGCCACCACCTGGCTCGGAGACAGTTTTCTTCTCCCTTTTACTTACACATAAAACATTGCAAAGGGGCCAGTGAGATGTCTCAGCAGATAAAGGCACTTTTGACCAAGCCTAATGACCTGATTTCAACCCTCAGGACCCACATAGTAAAAGGAGAGACCCAATTCCTAAAATTTACACACACACACACACACACACACACACACACACACACGAATAAATGTAAAACACAGCAAGGCCGGTGGTGGACCCCGCACCTCTCACCTGGCACTTGGGAGGCTGGGGTAGGAGGACTGCCACCCTGAGCTACAGAGTGAGTTGCAGGCCAGCTTAAGCCTAGAATCAGTCCCCAAACAGGCAAACAAAACACAGCCTGTCAGTCAGAGACACAGACCTTAAAAGTATATCTCCGGGGGCTTTTACCTGTCCTCATACTAAAGTCATCAGCCTGGGTCAGGTTCCAGTAACTTCTAACAGCTTTCCATATTACCCTTCCAGCCAGGTCCTCCCCTAGGGGATTTGTCCTCTCTACAAGGATCCATCCTACCTGTTTTCTTCTTTCTGGAGTGGGACTGAGCCCTATAGCTGGTGTGTATGTTGGTTTGCTATGGTCAGCGTGTGAGAGATCCCCTCGAGGGGCATGCACGCGTTTGCAGACTGCCCATTCTCATTGCTCTATAAGATCTTATGTATTACTAGACTGCTCTGGGCCAGTCCTGCGCAGAGACTCTTAAGAAATATCTCTAACTCCTATATATCTCCTATGATAACCACAGGCATGCCCACTGTCTCGCTTTACCAAGGACAGGACCACTTACTTACCAGGGCAGGTTTACTTCCAGTAGATCCGCCAAGTGGTGTTGTGACATCCTTGTACATTTGACCCCTCCCATCCGTGGTGTGTGAGCTCCAGTTCCCATCCCACCGGTACCTGGGATGTTTTGTTTGTTTGAAACCGGACTTGGCTAGGCAGCCCAGGTTGACCATGGGTTTGTGTTCTTCCTGCCTCAGCTTCCTCATGCTGAGTGTCAGTGGTTTTGTCTGTCAGTCTCTTGAGTTATGATGGGTAATGATGCTCACCAAGCAGAGGCCCTGGGGTCACCTAGGAGACCACCCTCCAGGCACACCTGTAGAAGCTAGTCTAAGTTACATTAGCCTCTGGGCATACCCATGAAGGACTGGGAAAGATGAGGTGAGATGACTCACCCTAAAAGAGGGTGATGCTTCTCCTGGAACTGGGGTTCTGGGTTGCGTTAAAAAGGAGAAAATGGGCGGAGCATAGGCGTTCATCTCTCTTCTTCCTCTCTGGATGTCATGTGACCAGTTGCTTCAAGCTCCAGACACCAGGACTTTCCCAGCCATGATGGACTGTACCCTCAAACTGTGAGGCAAAATAAACGCTTGCTTCCTTCTTTCCTTCCTTCCTTCCTCCTTTCCTTCCTTCCTTCTTTACTTCCTTCCTTCCTCCTTTCCTTCCTTCCTTCTTTACTTCCTTCCTTTTCTTCCTTCCTTCCTTCTTTCCTCCTCTCCTTCCCTCTTTCCTTCCTTCTTTCCTTCCTCCTTCCCTTCCTTCCTTCCTCCTTTCCTTCCTTCCCTTCCTTCCTCCCTCCCTTCCTTTGCTCTCATCAGGTATTTTCTCTTAGCAAGAGGGAAAGTAACTAAAACACACAAGAGACCAGGTATTTGAAAGCTCAGGGAAAACCACCATGGCTAAGAGCAATCAAAGGTGGAGAGACGCCAGATACAACAGTGTGGGTCCAGAGGACATCCTGCTAGTGCTTGATTTAATTCTGCTTTATTTTCTGTCTTTTGACCATGTTGAAATGGTTTTGAACTATTAAGTTAGCTGGAGAAATGGCTGGGTGGTTAAGAGGACTGGCTGTTCTTCCAGAGGACCTGGGTTCAATTCCTAGAACCCACATGGCAGCTCACAACCGTCTGTAACTCCAGTTCCAGGGGATCCAATGTCCTCTTCTGGACTCCATGGATACAGTCATACACCTAAAATGATAACAAAGTAACTTAAGTAAGTGTAGTAACAGGAAGTATGTGTAAGTGTTTCCGGGGGAAAAAACATTTAAAAAAGAGGCAAATTCTCTTAGCTGCAGAGTTGCCTCTCCAAGCCCCTTTCTTTCTCAAAAATAGACTACTTTTAAATAGAAATATTAGGTTTACAGCAATATTGAATCAGAAAGATGGAATTTCCCATATAACTTCTCTCCGAATCACACTCCCACAGCAGAATGGTGTGTTGAGTATAATAATGGATGAACCTACATGATCCACCACTGGCCCCCAGAGTCCATATTTACAGTGGCATTCACTTGCACATTCTGTGGTCATTTTGACAAATGTATATGCCACTTGTCACCATTAGAGCTACCTGTCATGGTCAACTCTCTTTCTTTAAACCTCTGACAGCCCCCTTACCTTTCCACAGTCTCTAGAGTTTTCTCTCTTCCAGATGTTCTGAGTTGGGATGATAATAACTTGAAATCACTTGATAATAACTTGAAAGTACCAGGTGTTTCATTAATGCATGTAAGGCTCCCCAATGGCTTGTCATAGCTCGGTGGCCCTTTTCTCTCCTTCCCCTCTCTTCTCCTTCGCCTCTCCCCTCCTCCTCCTCCTCCTCTTCTTCTTCCTCCTCTTCCTCCTCCTCCTCCTCTTCTTCTTCCTCCTCTTCCTCCTCCTCCTCCTCCTCTTCTTCCTCATCTTCCTCCTCCTCCTCCTCTTCTTCTTCCTCCTCTTCCTCCTCCTCCTCCTCCTCCTCCTCCTCCTTCTTCTTCTTCTCTCTCTCTCTCTCTCTCTCTCTCTCTCTCTCTCTCTCTGTCTCTCTTTCTCCTGCTTTTGAGACAAAGCCTCACTACATAGTACAGACTGGCTTAGTCCTTGATTTTCCTGCGCTACAAACAAGAGACAAAAATCATCCTCCCAAGAAGCTGTCCCGTGTTTCCACTAGAGATGACATAATTTCCTGTCATTCCTCATTCTTTTTTCCCCCAGACAAAGTTTCTCTGTGTAGCCCTGGCTGTCCTGGAACTCGCTCTGTAGACCAGGCTGGACTTGAACTCAGAGATCCACCTGTCTCTGACACCAGAGTGCTGGGATTAAAGGTTAAAGGCAAGTGGCCACCCCCACCCAGCTAGGATTCTGGACTTTTAAAAAGAAGATTTATTTATTTTTATTATGTCCACATGAGTTCACGTGCACTAGGTGCATGCAGGGGACCAGGGGAGCCAGAGCATGTCAGAGCCCTCAGAACTGGTGGTACAGACAGTTGTGAGTGTTGGGAACCAAACCCAATTCCTCTGTAAGAACCACAGTGACCTAAACCCTTGACTTATCTCTCCAGCCCCAATTTTGGACTTTTTTTGTTTGAGACAGGGTTTCACTGTGTAGTCCTGGCCTGAAACTCACTATTTGGATCAAACTGGCCTCGAACTCACAGGGATCTGCCCTCCTCTGCCTCCTCAATGTTGGGATTAAAGGTGCATGCCACCACACCCAGCATGAAGTTCCACATTTAGAGCCATCTCTCAGTTCATCTCTTCTTACTTTATGTGCATTGGTGTTTTGCCTACATGTATGTCTGATGTAAGGGTGTCAGATTCCCCCGGAACAGGAGGTACAGACAGTTGTGATCTGCCTTGTGGGTGCTGGGAATTGAACCCGGGGCCTCTGGAAAAGCAGGCAGTGATCTAAACCACTGAGCCATCTCTCCAGCCCTAGCATTTGCTTCTTGCAAAAGACTTGAGTTCAGTTCCCAGCACCCTTGTTGGGCAGCTCACAACAGTCTGTCGCTCCAGCTCCAAGGGAATCTAGTGCCCTCTTCTGGCCTCTGAGGGCACTGCACTCATGTGGCATACACACACACACACAGTCATACATATAAATAAAAATCATAGTAAGTCTTTTCAAAAGAAACTTTAAAAGGAAAAAGAGATGTTAGGAATATAACTCAGTAGCAGAGCACTTACCTAGGCTCCATCCAACATAGCAAGAATCAAAGAATCACAAAAACAGAAACCCAGGCTAGCATTTCATCCTAGCACTCGGGAGGCAAAGGCAGGCAGACCTCTGTGAGTTTGAGGCCAGTCTGGTCTGCATTGTGAGTTCCAGGACAGCCAGGGCTACACAGTGAGACACGATCTCAAAAACAAAACGAAACAAAAACAAAAAACCTCTTAGCAATAAATCAACAAAAGATGTGAAAAATCTCAACACTGAAAAGCCCAAAACATTGTGTGAGTCATTAGGAAAGGTGCAGACAGACAAAGGGACATGGAGCTCACACTTCACACCCACCAGATGGCCCTGTTCCAACAGATAAACAGTACAGGCGCGAGGAGAGGTCAGAACTTCGCGGTTGCAGGCGGGGATGTGGGCTGAGCGGCTGCGGTGGAAAACAGTTTGGCAGGACCTCAAACATTTAAACACAGGCTTACCTTACGTTGCTTCAATTTCCCAAGGGAGATAGTGGTGTGGCTCAATGGAAAGTCCTCACCTATCATGCCCAAGGCCCCAGGTTCCATTCCCCAGAACTAGGAGAAAAAAAAAAGTACCCAGGAGAACTGAGGACACCCCCACAAAACTTCCCCGTTGTGCCGATTGTCAACTTGGCACAAACAAGAGTCACTTAGGAAGAGGGAACCTTAACTGAGGCCCTGCCACTGTCCTGTGGGCAGGTTCAATCACTAATTGATGGGGGAGAGCACAGCCCACTGCGGATCAGGCAGGTGGGCCTGGGTTATCTAAGAAAAGCAAGGCAGTAACAGTTTCCCCCATGGCCTCCGCTTCAGTCCCTGCCTCCAGGTTTCTGCCTTGACTTCCCACAACGATGGCCTAAGATAGGAAAGGGTAAGCTAGATAAGCCCTTCCCTTGGGCCCTAAGGAACTTCCAGCCAGTGTGTTATCCCAGCAACAGAGAGGAAACCGGGACACCCATGAGGCTCAGCAACACAGCCCTAGATCGAACTGTTCCCACGTCTGTAACTGGAGCAGCTCAGCACATTATTTAGCCATAAAAAGGAGGTGCTGGGATGTGGCATGGTTGGTGGAGTACCTGCCTACTGTGCATGAAGCCCTGGGTTTGATCCCATCCCTGGTACTGTAAAATACAAATAAACATACGGTCATGGCAGTACACACAAGCAACACCCCCCCACCCACCACCCACCCCCCGCACTAGAGAAGTAGAGAAGGATCAAGGTCACCCTCAACTACATACTGAGTTTGGAACTGAGCTGGGCTACATGAAAGCCTATCTCAAAAATAAGTAAATAAGAATGAAATTCAAGGGGGCTGGAGAGATGGCTCAGTGGTTAAGAGTACTAGTTGTGACAAATACCAAAAAAGGGAAACACAACACTAACACACACACACACACACACACACACACACACACACACACAAACAAACAAACAAACAAAAAACAAAAAAACAGGAATTAGCAATCACTGGTCATTAATATCCATCAATATCAATGGTCTCAACTCACCTATAAAAAGACACAGGCTAACAGAATGGATACGAAAACAGGATCCATCCTGCTGCTGCATGCAATAAACACACCTTAACTTCAAAGACAGACACTAACTACCTCAGAGTAAAGGGCTGGGAAAAGGCTTTCCAAGCAAATGGACCTAAGAAACAAGCTGGTGTAGCTATCCTAATATCTAATAAAATCGACTTCAAACTAAAATCATTTGAAAGAGATTGGGAAGGACATTAGATATTTATCACAGGGAAAACCCACCAAGATGAAGCCTCGATTCTGAATGTTTATGCCCCAAATACAGGCACCCACATTTATAAAAGAACACTATGTTCTTCCAGAGGGCCGAGGTTCAATTCCCAGCACCCACATAGCAGCTCACAATTGTCTAGAACTCCAGTTTCAGGGGACCCGACACCCTCACACTGACATACACACAAGCAAAACACTGATGCACATAAAATACAAATAAATAAATCATTGGGGGAAAAAAAGAATGATGTTCAAATTCGAGCTACAGTGTGAGGGCACACGCCTTTAATCCCAGCACTCAGGAGGCAGATGCAGGAGGATCTCTGAGAGTTCAAGGACAGCCTGGTCCAACACAACCAGGGCTACACAGAGAAACCCTGTCTCAAAAAAATAAAAATTAAAAAAAAAAAAAATCAAGCTACAAACATTACACTAAGTGAGAGAAGCCAGTCCCAAAAGAACAGGCAGTGTGTGATTCCATTTATATGAAGTTTCCAGAAACTAAGGACTAGGAAAGTGAAGAGAGAGCAGGGTGACTGCCAACACACACCAATTTAACCAGGTGGCATTTGGGGAAGAAACAAATATTCAGGAAGTAGACTCTGGCAACGAATGTAAACATGTGAGAACCCACAGAAATGTCCACTTTGTTTTTATAAATGCATTTATGAGGCGTTTGGAGACAGGGTTTCATGTGACCCAGACTGGTCTCGAACTTACCGCATAGCTGACCTTGCTGCCTCCACCTCTAGGGCATTGAGATGGCAGGTGTACACACCACACCAGGCACTTTCACACTTCATTTATGCATTGTGGGAGAGGGGTGGCTGTGTACTCCTTCTCTCACCTGTGTGACAGGAGACAACTGTGGTTTCCATCATGTGCTGAGCCATCTCACCTACCCAAACTGTGCACTTTAACCAGGTGGATTTGGGGGACTGATGGTGTAACCCAGCAGTAGAGCATCGTCTAGCTCATCAGACTTGCCTGGGTTTGATCCCATGGGAAAAGGAAAAAAAAAATGTGGGGAGTGAATTTCATGATATGTGTGTTATATCTCAAGGTATTTATTTTTTGAAATAGGATTCACTTATGTACATATGAATACACACATATACACACACACATATAAACAAATATAAATCATAATGTTTCCTTCATAAAATACCACAAAGTCAGTGGCTTTCAAACAATAGAATTCTCTTTCTTCACAGTTTTGGGGATCCAAAATCTGTATCTAGGCCCAAGTCAGAGGATACGCAGGTTCATAGTCCCTCTACAGCCTCCTGGGAAGAGGCCTGAGCTGGTCCTGCCATCTCTAGCTGGCTGGCCCTACCGGTTCAGGGCCGAGGCAGCTCTGTCTTCACAGAGCTTCACAGTTCAGAGCTTTCAAACCTTCAGAAGACAAGAGTATTGAACCAGGTGTGGCGGTGCACGATGGAACCCCAGCATAGGGCAAGTGGAGGCAGGAGGATCAACGTGAGTTCCAGAGAGAGGAAGGGAGGAAAGAAGGGTCTCTTCTATGTAGTCCAGGCTACTCATTAAGTAGCCCAGCTAGCCTTGAGCTTACAGCAATCTTCTTGCTACCACACCCAAGGCGCTGGGATTTGAACATATACCTCGAGTCTCTGCTGTACCTTTATATGCCCTCTCATGTGTGTCTGCGCGTGTGATGGTGTTTGTGTGTGTGTGTGTGTGTGTGTGTGTGTGTATGTGATTTCCCATGCCTCCTCCCTTATATGTGATCAAATTTGCTCCTGCATGGATAACCTAGGATCATCTCTAGATTCTAAACTTAATTGTACCTGCAAAGATTATGTTTGGAAGGTGACATTCACAGGGGCATGGGAGATAAGCATCTTGGCGGAGTGAAAGTGAGGGGTTTGCTAACTCAGATCAAGGTCAGGAATTCCAGATCTAGTTCTGAATGCCTGAAACAATTAAACCTTAAAGTTCAAAGCAAGATAACTCGTGACCTTGGAAGAGAGAATGATTTCCTACTGAGACCCAGAAGTCTAACCCTTGATATTAGTTACTGTGGACTGACCATCCTCCAAGCCAAGCAGCCACCATCTTGGGAAATACAGCTGTGCCCAGCTGCAAAAGGATTAACCCAGCTGGGCTTTGCTGACTGTTTATGCCCCTCATGGAGGGGTGGGGAGGGTCTCTGGACCCTCACCTAAACAACCAGCCACTCTTTATATCTCTTTATATGTTGTGTGCTACCCTGCTACTCTGCCTTAATTGCATGTGGCCTGGAGAAGGGCTAGAGTGTGTGTGTGTATGTATGTGTGTGTGTATATATATATATGTATGTATGTATGTATGTGTGTATATATGTGTGTGTATGTTTGTATGTGTGTGTATATATGTATGTATGTGTATATATATGTATGTATGTGTGTGTATGTGTGTGTGTATGTGTGTGTGTGTGTGTGTATGGGGGGGAAATAGGAAGGGGGAGGCTTGACTTAGATAGGTTTTCTATTGCTGTGAAAAAACACTATGACCGTGACTGGGCACCATGGTGGTGGCGGGGGCAGTGGCAGCAGTGGCCCACACCTTTAATCCTATCACTCACTCAGAAGACAGAGGCCCGCCTGGTCAGAGATCCAGGACAGCCAAAGCTACACAGAGAAACCCTGTCTAGAAAACCAAACCAAACCAAACAAACAAACAAAAAACCCCACCATTACCTAAAGCAACTTGGGGAGGAAAGGGTTTATTTCAGCTTAGAGTTCCACACCGTGGTGTGGAAGTCAGGGCAGAAACTCAAACAGGGAAGGAACCCCAGAGGCAGAAGCCGATGCAGAGACCTGGGAGGAGCACTGCTTACAGGCTCACTGCCCATGGCTTGCTCAGCCTGCTTTATTATACCCTCCAGGACCACCTGCCCAATAGCGGTCATCACCTACGGTGAGCTAGACCTTGACACATCAATCATCAATCAAGAAAACCGCACCAAGGGCTTGCCCCAAGCCAGTCTAGTAGGGGCATTTTCTCAATTGAAGTTCCTTCTTCCAAAATGACTCTAGCTTGAGTCAAGGTGATATAAAGCCAGCCAGCACAGGGCTGTGTCTATACAGCTGGGGATAGTCCTCATCCCTGACGGAAAAAGGCTTTTGGGGGAGGGGCAACCACATCCCTGTAAGGAAGCCCTGAAAAGTCATTAGTTCTCCAGAGTGAGCTCCACTGGACCTGTGACTCAGTTTGCATTGAGACCTTGGCAGGAGGGGTGGCTGTTGTTTAGTTCATCCCTCGGGATGGAATTTTAGCAACAATTGATCTTCTCCTGGCCATGATAAGAGACTTGGCAAAAGCAATCTCAGGGTTGATGTTAAGACGAGAGACACGGTTCAGCGGGTGGAGTTTGTGCCTGGCATTCACTGGGCCCTGGGTCCAAGCTCAGAACAGAATAAACCAGGGAATGCTTTAAAACACTTGTCATCTCAGCTTCCAGGAGACAGAGGCAGGAGGATCAAAAGTTCAAGGTGGTCCTCAGCGACACAGAGTTCAAGGCCAGCCTGGGCTACGTGAGCCCTGTCTCAAAGACACCTAAAAAAAAAAAAATTGAAGAAAAAGAAAAGAAATAGAGAGACAGCCCCATCTATATGGCACTTGCTTTGCAAGCATATGGACCCAATTCCAAATCCACGTTAAACTCACACTTTAAAAAGCTGAGCATTGCCAGGCGTGCTGGCATACACATTTAATCCCAGCACTTGGGAGGCAGAAGCAGGCGGATCTTTGTGAGTTCGAGGCCAGCCTGGTCTACAGAGTGAGCTCCGGGATAGCCAGGGCTACATGGAGAAACCCTGTCTCAAAGAAGGAAAAAAAAAAAAAAGCTGGGCATGGTGGTGTGTGTTTGTAACCCTAGCCATAATGAGATGGGTGCGACCCACATAATCTATATAAATATAGTAACCTACATAATCTGTATAAATCTATGTGTATGAGTGTGTGTGAAACGCTAAATGCAAAGACTGGGTCAGAGCCGCTTCCTGCAATACTCCAGGATAGACACAAGGGGGCACCCATAGCCCATATGCTGCTGCCACAGTTTCCAGGCTAGAGGGATGAAAGCTAGCTAGTTCTCTGCCCCGGGAGAGGCCATGTACATGAGGACCACCCAGTTCATGATCAGGAGGCAAGACTAGAGGGACCAGGCGGAGAGCAGGGGAGAGTGCTGGTTCAGGATATTGCCAGCCCTTGCCCCCACCTGGAACCAGTGATTGTGACTTTAGGACCTGGGTAGACCTTATGTCCAATGACAAGTGTCCTTAGAACAAGAGAAGGCATACCCAGGAAAGGTCACATGGAAGCAGGCTGAGGCTGGCACAGGAGCCCAGAGCCTAGGGAGGCAGGAAGACTCCTGGAGCCTTCAGCGCACCCCACTACACACACACACACACACACACACACACACACACTGTGATCTCAGTCTCCTGCCCTACAGAGGCAGGATGCAGCAGCCTTTCTGTTGCGTTCAGCCATCAGCTTCAAGCTCTTTTGTTGGGGTAGCTGCAGGAAACTAATACACATGTTGAGAATCTCCCCTGCCACTCAGCCTGCCCACCTTTCCAACCCAGGTATCTGTGGGAAGATGCCCAAGGTCCCCAACACTTGATCTCACAATTTCCCCTCCAAATTTAACGTTCACCATCCACATTACCCCCACTCGGGTTTCTGTTCCTCCTCAGTGTTGTTTTTGGTGGTCTCTGTCCAGAGTGGCCTCTCTTTCCTCACTGGGCCTCTGTACAACTCCCATCCACCCTTTGAGGCCCTGCTTAAAGGTCCCCTACTAAACAATTTACCATGTTCTGAGTTACGGGCTCTCCATAAACCAGCACTCCTCCATCTCCCCCGGCACGGAATTCACTCACTCATTGCTGGTGTCAGCTGAGCCCTATGTGACCCCAGGACTCCTGCCCCTGGCCTTTTCACCCCTAGAACTACTGTCCCAGCTCAGGTCTCCCCCTATGTGTCTGTGTGTTGTGCGCAGGAGTCCATGTTTGCATGCGTGGAGGTCAGAGGCAGACATTGGGTATATTCTTCCATTGATCTCCACATTATTCTTTAAGTCTATGTATTTATTTATTTAGTGTGCGTGTGAGAGTGTGTGTGTGTGTGTACAGGTGTGTAAGTGTGCCACACCGCACGCCTGGAGGTCAGGGGACAGCTTTTATCTGCTGAGCCAGCTCATCAGCCCTCCACCTTATTTTAGGGGGTAGGGTCCCTCACTGAATCTGGAGCTCACCGATTGGCTAGAGTGACTGGCCAGTGAGCCACCCCCCCACCCCCGCTCCCCCAGGATTTGCCGATGCCTGCTTCCCCACACTGGAGTTACCTGGCTTTTTCCATGTCCTCTGGGAATCAGAACGCAGGTCCCCAAGCTTGTGCAGCAAGCCCCTCACCCACTGAGCCACCTCTCAGGCCCCAGGCATCCCCATCTTTCATCAGGGTCTCCGTGCTAACTCCTCACTAGGCTCTGTGTCTGGTCTGGCCCCTACAGGCAGTCACCACTCCACAGTCCTGCTGCTCAGCTCATGTGTATCCCATAGTCCTGTTCAAAAGCCTCCCATGGCTCCCTGTTTCCCCAAGGCAACCGTCCGAAGGGGAAAATGGTACCTTCACATCCCCCTCTCCCATCATTCCCTTCTAGTGCTCAACATGTCCCCAGGCTACCATGCTCTGGGGCCTTTGAACAGACACTGCCCTTCACCTTTGCTGCTGCTGGCTAGCGTGCTTAATAGTGTGGGTTTGCTCAAGACAGTAGCGGCCTAGCGCTGACACTCAATAAGCAACCCCCCCCCACCCAAGGCTGACCACACAGCGGGTACCGCTTCAAGTGCTCTCCACATTTCGTCATCCTGAGTTCTCATGATGATCCCAGCAAAAAGACACCATCACTGTGTCCATCCAGCCCATGGGTGGGGAAATCAAGGGCCCAAAGTGGAGAAGAGAGAGCTACTGACCCCTGCCTACACTGTCCTTCTTCTAGGTAGAGACCTCAGAACTGTCAAACTGAGTCCTAAAAAGTCCCCTTACCCACCAGTCGCCATTTGGAATCAGCCCCTTCTACAGTGGTCTCTCTCCCAGGAAGCTTCCAGAAAGCCCCGCTTGTCTAGGGCCCTGGCAACTGGCACCAGGGAGGGTGGAATAGATGAGAAACCGGGGCCGGTTTCCAGGGAAATGAGATCCTGGGGATTTCTCACCCTCCTCAAAGGAAAGAACAAATTATGCAAATTCTTGGGTCCAGGCCCCTGGCCACCCTCCTCAGCTCCCCTCCTCAGCCCCTCCCTGGACTTCTGGGAGGGTTAGAGCTCAGCAGAAAGCGCCCCAGGCTCTCCAGCAGCCGTTTCCTGATTACAGACGAAACTGGGGCTCAGACCTGGTGAATCACTGTGGCGGCCAGCCAGGACACGCTGGGTGCCAGGTAGGGTGAGCAGGATGCTGACTCGCTGCTGCCCCCCCTCCCTTCTGCCATCCAGAGTTGCCACTGTCACAGAGGATCTCAGTGACACCATCCACACAAGGACCCAGCTCTTCTCCTGCCCCAGGTCAAAACCCACATGTCCCCAAGGAACCTACAGCCCACATGGTTCACAAACCACCTGCCTGTGACCTGTGTAGGCAGAAACAGTCACCTCTGGGTTCAAACACCTTAACGGACAAAGGGGTTAACAGTCACAGGTAGAGGGAACCTCGAACCAAGAGCCCTCCCTGGTCCAGGTTCAAAACCCAGACCCACTACTCACAGTCCATGGGGTTATGACCTTTGAGATATTTCTTAGCTTCTGTGGGCCTGTTTCCCCCACAGTAAATGGGAGGGAATGAGTATCCAAAGTTCTTGTTGAGAGGAAGGTGGGGTGCACAGGAAGAAGGCTTCCAGAACTCCTGGGTAAGAAGCTGCTTTATAAAGAGGACATTGCAGGGCTGGCTGGAGAGATCGATCCCTTGGTAAAGTGCTTGTTGCCAGAACGTGAGGTCCAGAGTTTAATCTCCATAGCTTATGTCAAAAACCAGGCATTGCAACACTGACTCCTTTCCCTTCTTTCTTTCTCCTTTGTTTTTTGTCTTGTTTTGTTTTGTTTTGTTTGAGACAAGGCTTCTCTGTGTAGCCTTGCTATCCTATCCTGGATCTCGCTCTGTAGACCAGGCTGGCCTCAAACTCAGAGATCCAGGTGCGTCTGCTCCCAAGTGCTGGGATAAAAGGCGTGCGCCACTGCGGCCTGGCTCGAAACACAGGTTCCTATAGTCACAGAATTGGGGAGATGAAGACAGGCGGATTCCTGGTGCCTGCTGGCCAGCTAGTCTAACTAATCAGTGAACCCAGGCTCACAAAGAGACCCTGTCTCAAAACATAAGGTAGATGTGGGGCAAAGTGCCTTTAATTGCACAGCTCAGGAGGCAGAGGCAGGTGGATCTCAGATCTCAATGAGTTCAAGGCCAGCCTGGTCTACATAGACCAGCCCTATCTCAAAAAAAACAAAAAAAAAAAAAAAAAAAAAAAAAACAGAAAGTGGAAAAATCATTGAGGAAGACATTCACTCAGTGTTGGCCTCCGTGAATATACATTCACGTGTATATAGATTGCACACACAAAATATATATACATAAATAAATAATAGATAAAATAAGATACTTAAAAGACTGATTTCACAAGCAGGTGCTTCAGAAGAGGTCCTCGCTGTCATTGGGGAAGAATGTGTCCCTGTCAGAACTGTCTTGCAGCCTTTGCCTACTCCCAGCCTGTCCATCAGAGGGGGTTGGGGGCGGGGAGGGAGGTCATGTCTCTGGAGATTCCTTGGCTAGGTAAGCCTGGGAAACCCCACTGAATGTCTGGCCTCTGCTGGAGGCTTCTGGCTAATCACCTCCCACCCACCTGTTAGCATGTCTTTGGACCAGAACCAACTTCTCTTCCCTAATAGTAACACTCACAAACCAGAAGGGAGTGTGGCGTAAGCACCTGGGGAGCGGTGCTCAATGGTTAGTTAATTGGCCTCAGAGGCAATTACTTTCTGCTCCCTCCATCTTACAGGGGGAAGCCGGGAAGGTTAATGACTTGTCCCAGAGTCACACAGCTGGATGGCACTTTGGCAGAGGCAGAGAACTCTTTGGCATCAGCACAGCCTTTACAAACAGTCCCAGTGCCTGGCCCAGGCTCTTAGCCATAGCTGGCCTAGGCAGGCTGCTGCTCCTCCCCGGGCAAGTCACAGGTTAAAGGCCCTTCTGTTGCCACAGAGCAACCCACACACACCAAATCCCTGACCTTTCCTTTATCAGGCTCCCCACTGCATTCCTGAGGGGCCAAAGAGGGCATTCTACAGCGTGGGAAGCCCAACTCAGAGGAGTTCAAGCCCCTCACCATCTCCGCCACACACCCCGCCCCCCCCCCCTCCTTCTGTGCCTGTCTCCCAACCCCATCATGCTACTAGCATTTCCCTACAACTGTCACACCTTTGCCCAGACTGTTTCCTGGGCTAGGCTTCAGGAATTCATGCTGAGAAGCTGCTGCCTCTTATGAGAAGCCCTCAGTGATTGCCTCCTGCTGCTGTACCAGCTCCCTCCAACACAGCTGCCTCAAAGGCCCACAAAGGTGTGCCCTAAGGGCTGGTTTCTGGGTACTCTGAGCTGGGGTGGGGGGAGGGCTGTGGAGAAGAACAGAAGCAAATGGGGGGAGGGGCAGGGAGAGCACTCACTTTTTTCAGGGCAAATCCCCTGCTGCCACAGCTGGCCTTTTCTCACCAGGTCCTGACCCTCAGGTCCTGGATCAATACCTGTTGGGTAACCACAGGAAGAGCTGGCTGTGAGGACCTGCAGGGGAGGTGGGCCCTGTTGTTTTCTTCTGCAAGGATGGCCTTTGCCCATCCCTACCCCGCTGTCACCCCTGGGCCCTGGAGCTTCGCTATAAAGCATATCTGACCACTGTCTCCCAGCAGGTCCCGGACCTCAGACAAGCAATTCCATCCTTCAGGGAATGGAAGTCTCAAAAAAGGTGAGGGAGTCTGAACTAGCCAGGAACTGGCTGGCCTTCACCCACCCAAGCCTGGCCTGGCCTGAGCTGAATCTGTTTCCCCCACCCACACCCACCCCGCTTCCCTCCTCCCCGACCCCCTTTCCTCCAGGCTCCCTTGGCTTTCCCCTAAAGAAGCTGTGAGGGCCGGAGTTCGAAGACAACACGGGAGAGCCCTGCCTACAGGCCTAGAGCCCCGGATATTACCCCAGATGCTTAGGTACTTAACTCCTCCAGCCAGCCATTATTCAAAGACTCCTCACTTCCGTCCCATACGGGGTACAGTCTGAGCCCTGCTGGCTGATATACTGGAGGCCCCTCCCAGGCAGCCAGAGCAAAGGGGCTGCCCCCAAGCCTGTCCAAGGCACCACCCCTGAGGGTCCTTGGGATTCTTGTAAACAGGAAACCCCTGCTCCTCCCTCACAGACAGCTCCGTGTTGTGTGGACACTGGGCTCTGAAAGCCCAGGACTCTTGACCTCTCCTGCTGTATTTCCTGTTAGCCAGGCTGGAAAGAGGGAGATCAGAATGGTCTGGAGGGGGAGGGGGAGGGTGACAGCTGAGGAAAGCCAGACCCTGAAAGATCCAGAGCACCCCTGCACATAGTAGGTATTCAGTAAAGCTTGGTAAGAAGCCCAAAGCCTGCTCCCACATGCCCCCCCCCCACACACACACAGAAGAGCAGTACCATTGAAGGGGTGGACCCTGGGCTACCATGGCCTGGCAGCCCTGGTGGCCTGGTCCCCAAGGCTCAGCATCCCCCCCATTGTCCCTGTCGGGCCCCGCCCCAGCTCTGGCAGCCTGAGCCAGGCCACTGTCTCAAGGCCCTTTATTTTTAAAATCCCTGTGGTGTTCCTGCCTGAGCCTAAGGAGCAATGCCAGCCCCAGCGAGCCTGCGGCCTGGGCTCGGGCCCAGAGGCACCGGGTGGGGCATCCGGCCACCCTGCAGCTGCTGGGCAATTCTGGGAGGGCTTTGAGGCCAGCTGCCCTGCTGAGGAAGCCCTGGAATGCCCAGACTTCAGGCCTGAGGCACTAGCTCTTGTCCAGAGTTGAGGAATAGGGGCCCGCGAGGGTGGCAACCAGACCATCCCCTGAATCCAGTGGCATGTTCTGCTACAAAATGAGTCACTGTCTCCCCAGATCCAACCCTACTGAGAGAAGAAAGGGGGCGCATGTCAGCCCTGTGCGGGAGACAGCGGTGAAGTGTACCCTCTCTTCTGGGAAGCCAAGGGACCTACAGAGGACATGGCTTGGTGGAATGCTTCTAGAAGGGGTCTCAGACTAGAACCCAAGAAGCCCAGCCCGGGCCCAGCTCCATCTCTTTGCAGCTGGTTGGCCTTGGGAGAATCACCCAACATCTCTGGGACTTCAGTTGCTCTCCAGTAACAGGCATCATGGAAGTCTATGGTCATTCCCAGATGCTGCAGGAACAAGATATTCACAGTCCCTTCTCTCATGGAGCTGGGGGGAGAGGGTCATTGTATAGTAGTCTCTTAGGACAGAGCAGGGACATAAAGGTTAGTAATGGGCCGCAGGGGAGTTCATTGAGATCTGAGGTCTCTCAGGGCTCTGCGTGAGCTGGTAACCTTTCTGTTATGTCGGGAAAGAGCACCGTAGGCAGAAAGAACGGCAGTGCAAAGGCCCTGGGGCAGAAGGAGGTGGGCGTGGCCTACACAGAGGACTTGGAAGGGCTTTGACCTTCCCATATTATTATGTCTGTCCCTAGAAGAAGCTGGAGCAGGCTGAGTGCCAGACAGACTCGTGTACACGCTCTGGGCTGCCCCTATGTCCCTTCTTCTTCATTCACTGCGTGAGGAAGGCCAGGCTGGTGGGCCAGCCAGTGTGTGGCGTCTCCTTGATCTACACAGGGTGCTCACTCTGACCTGACTTGTTCTTACCTTTGATCCTCCCAGAAATGAGGTAAAGCAAGGAGGGCTGGTTACTATAGTCTCATTTGACAGGTGGGGAAACTGAGGCGGGGGGAGGGGGGTCAGAACGATGATGGTGACTTGCCCAAATTACCTATTTCCATCACAGCCACGCTCAGCCATGGGAGCAAGTGGATCGATCAGTCCTCAGGCTAACTCACTCACCCCAGGCCAGCCCGCTTATCCTGTGGTAGCCCTTGGTGTACCCAGCCTTGGCTCCCTGAAAAGCATTTCCTGCCTCATCCCACCCTTCACCCCAGCATCTACAAACCCCTGAGGCCTCCCCAGCACACAGTCTCCACCAGGAGGTGCCAGCCACTCTTCCCCACCCCCTACCCCGCCGCCGGCTCTGGCAGGCTAAGAATGTGGCCTGAGCCTCCCGTGGGGGCTCCGGCCAGCAAGCCTTGGCAAGAGACCTCGCTGAGTCAACACAAGGCTAGCTGGAGCTCACACTGCCCACCAAGGGTGCATTAGAGACCCAGAAGGAAGGACTGCCTGCTCCCACCCTCCCTCCCTCCCTCCCTCCAAGACTCCCCCTCCTGCTCGGGGCTCCAGCCAACCGGGTTAACCCTTGAGGGCCTGCTGACAACTAACTGGTCCATTCCCCAGCTGAGAGGTGCTGTGGGACCTCAGGCAAGTCACAACCCCATTCTGGGCCATTCTCCTCACCCGTGAGAGACTCATCCTTGTGGGAGTCTCTATGATTTTACAAAGGGCTCTCTACATATATATATAAAACCATAGAAGCTGTGCGTTCCCCTCCGCCAAATGGGAGTGTGAGTTCAGTTCATGATTTCAAAGGCAATGGCTTTGCTCTCTTGCATTCCCCTGACCTGGTGCTTAATGAGTCTGTTTTGCTGGGACAGTGAAGTCCATAAGACTCTAAGCCTGGGCGGCTGTGGTTACCATGAGGCACACCCCAGCCTGCATTTGTAAAACAGCTTTCCCAGGCTGCTTCTTTGATGGTAGGCATTATTCTTCCCATTTTACAGACAAACAAACTGAGGCAAGGGAGGGTAAGAAGCTTGCCCAAGAGTCCCAGCTGGGACTAGCTGGAGCCAGGCCTTCTGACACTTGAAAGGAACGTCAGGGTCATCTCTGTGTGTGGCAATTGAGGTGGAGGGCGGGATGGGAGCAGAAGACGGAGGGGTGGGGTTGAATTCTGCTGTTTCAGAGAGACACCTTGCCTGATTGGAGTTGCCCTCTCAGGAAAGTGGTGAGCTCCCTGCCATCCATCAGACATGCTCAGCAACTCCTGCCCCAGGACGTGGGTACCACATGTGGGACTCCTTCCAACCCTGGATGACTAGCAGGGAGAGGGTAAGGACTGTGTGTGATCTCGGAGCCTTCCATGTGCTGTGAGGAACCACAGACCCATTTTCCAGGGCGGTTTTCACACTGCCCAGTAGTGTGAGGCAGAGGAGGAAGTCTCTGTGTGCCCTCAGCTCCGTGTCTTCACTGGGACAATGGGCTGTGAGGATAAAAAAAGAAAGAACACAGACGGACAGCCCGCCAGCTCCGCGAGCGCACAGCAGGGTCCGACCCTGACCATCTTCCTTCCATCATCGGCAAAGAGAACAGGAAGCCAGGAGCCAGCAAGCCTGGTGGGGGTGGAGGCAGGGCCTGGGGTGTCATTGGCTGAACCAGGGGCTGGGCAGAGAGTGCCACTGGGTTCTGTTCCTGGACTTGAAACTGTCAACTGCAATGGGCAAGAGCCCACGGGAAGGGTGAAGAAGCCTCCGCTAGCCTGTCTTGGGCCGGGCTGCAAGGGCCAACATGGTGATGATCGGGGGCCATGCCTGGCCACAGCCCAAGGGCCTATCTCTCCAGCCAGGCTGAACCATAGAGAATAGGCTATTGTTTGTCCTGCTCTAATGTGCTTCCTGTCCCCCAGCCCCTCCCCTCTCACCCACCCCCTCAAGTAAAGAACAAAGGTCTCCTGGATGTGGACCCCTCCCCACCCTTCCATCCTGGGCCTGGCCAGCTTGGAAGTATTCAGTCCCATCACCCAGGGGACAATGGGTCACCTGGCCCTGACCCCTTCTGATGTCCTTCCCACCCTCTGCGACTGTAGGCGCCTCAGACCCCCCCTGCCCCCCCCATGTTCCCCTGTGTCCATCCATCTATCTGTCCTCCTCAGGGTGGGGCCAAGGAACCAGCCCCACATCCTTCCTCAGCCCCCCCGCCCCCACTGCTATGTCTTGTTCTAGAGAAAGAGAACCAGTGGGGTGGGGGAGTCATCCTCCACCCCCATCTCCCTGTGGACCAAGGCAGCTAGGAACCAGAGCTGAGCTGCCCAGAGGGCCCTTTTCCCAGAGCCTGGAATTCCAGAGGCAGTTTCTGGCGTGACAGCTGCCTCTGAGCTGTGCTCTGTGGGCCTCTTGCTCCACACTCCATGAAACCCTTGGGATCAACTCCTGCCTTGGCCCCGCGGCTCTCAGGAACCCCTTCACACCCAGGCTTGAGAAGCAGCTAGGAGAGAGACAGACAGACAGACGGGCACTCATCTGTGGCCATCAGCCCCACCCCCCTGCAGCTCTGAGGTGTCAGTCCTCACATAACGCGTCATAGCGGTGGCCACATGCACGCATGCCACACATGCGCCTGGTGTGCCCAGCCTGGTTTTCGGGCTTCTAGCTTGCACAGTCTCCTGCACCTGTATCTATAGAGCCTCTTCCTCCTCCAGGAAGCCTTTCTGGAATCATAACAGCAACCTGTGACCTTACTGTCAGGCTGCTTTTTTTTTTTTTTTTTTTTTTTTGGTTTTTCGAGACAGGGTTTCTCTGTGTAGCTTTGCACCTTTCCTGGAACTCGCTTTGGAGACCAGGCTGACCTCGAACTCACAGAGATCCGCCTGGCTCTGCCTCCCGAGTGCTGGGATTAAAGGCGTGCGCCACCACCGCCCGGCCCAGGCTGCTTTTATAGCCCCTTTGGAGCAAAAAGGTACAGCTCACATTAAAAGCCCCCCTGGGGTGTGTGGTGGTAGCCCAGGGTTCCCCTTGCTATGTAGCCCTAACAGGTCCCATCCCCTGTCATCAGCGTCCCCAGTAGTCTACTGTGGACCCAAAGACTCCCCACCAAGGTGGTTCTTGAGGTTCTTGGGTAGGAGAGAGAAAGAAGAGGTCAAAGATTCCTTCCAGAAAGTTCCAGAAGGTCTCCTAGCTCTCAGAACAGCTCCAACCTTCAAGGTTGGCAAGGGAATGAAAAACACCAGCAGTTAATAAAGGAACCCGAGTTTTCCCAGGGCCAGGTGTCTTAAGTACACAATCCAGCCAGCCTGGCCCATGTCACACGGGGGTGGGGGGTGGGGGGCGGGACGACTGACGACAAGCGTCTCTCAGCATGCCTCAGTGCCTCTCTCCACTCCATCCTCCGTGGTAAGGCACACAAGCAGCTCATCTTCTAACTGGCCAGGTCACGAACATCCTCAGGTGTGCCCAAGCTCACTTCCATCTCTTTGCTTGCACAAACCCAACTCCATCTCCCCCAAGACACAAGGCCTGGGTCAAATGCCACCGTCTCCAAGAAGCCTCCCTGCCAGTGTTATGTTTTGCTGATTCCTTTGACCAGGATTTTAGACTCTGGTCTTCCTCATGAGGCTCTATCCCCAGGGAAAGCAGCCACTACCCACCCTTCCCTGACAGTCCCAAGTCCTAGCCCAGGGCTGCTCCCAGCAGCTCTTCCCTTGGCACACACAGGTTAAACTTGACTCCTGGGAAAAGTAAATGACCATGGCAACCACCTTTCCCTGGCCACAACCACAGGACCAGCTGTGACATCCATACTTTGTCCTAGACTGTCCACCTGAGGCCCAGGCTCAAGGATACACTGCCAGTGGTAGGCAATGCTGAGATATGAACCGAACTTTGCCTGACTTAGAAATGCATTCCAGGGCAGGGGCTGGAGAGATGACTCAGGAGTTAGGAATACTGCTGCTCTTCCAGAGGATCCAGGTTTGATTCCCAGCACCACATGATGCCTCACAACCATATATAACTCTAGTTCCAGGGGATTCAACATCCTCTTCTGGATGTAATTCATATGTAACTCAGCAGTTACCAGGCACACACATGGTACACAGAGGTACATGGAGGCAAAACACCTATACACATAAAAAAAATTTTTTTTAATGCAAATAGTTTAAAAAAAAAAAAAAGGAAGGAAGAAAATGTATCCTGGGGCTGGGCATAGTGGCACATGCCTTTAATCCCAGCAAGTTTGAGTTCAAGGCTAGCCTGGTCTACATAGTAAGTTCCGGGCCAGCCAATACTGCATAATGAGACCTTGTCTTTAAAAAAAAAAAAAAAAAAAGTATCCTAGACTTTAAAGGGAGAGCATGGGGTGCAGCCACCCCCTTGGCCCCATGTCTTATCCCCTAGGCATAATGACATCTCACAGCACAAAACTCTTGGGGCCCCCAAAATGTTGTCCCCTCCCTCTGAGGTGTCCATGCATGTCTGAGCCCTGTGGGAATCTAGTTCCTGAGAAGTAGAGGCCTGCCTTCATGAGGTTGTGTCCAGGTGAAAGAATGATGATCCTTTACTTGTGATGACCCTGATCGGTCCCCAACCACGCCAGGAGTACCAAGTAAGCATCTCATCGAGCACTCCCTGGCAAATAGATGCCCACATGGAGGCCAGACCATAGGCAATCTAGCTTGAGAGATGGCCTCTGGAGGGCCTGAGTGGACCATCAGTGGGCATGGCTCTCTCTGTGTGTGTGTGTGTGTGTGTGTGTGTGTGTGTGTGTGTGTGTGTGAGAGAGAGAGAGAGAGAGATGTGGTCATCAGCAGAAGCCAAGAGTAGGTCTGTGTAAGGGAGTCCTCAGATGGAAAGAAAAATGAATAGTTGAATGTGAGGATGCAAACTGAGTGGGTGGATAGGTAATGGTCAGGGATGCAGGCAGGAAGAGAGAGCGGATGTCTGAGGAGCAGAAGCATCCATGGATGGGTAGGTGGAGAGTGAGTGGTAAGTGATTGGATGATTGGTATAGGCTTAGATCAACAGATGGGTAGGTGTGTGGGTGGGTGGGTAAGTGGATGGGTGGAGGTGAGGAGGTGGGTGGGAGGGGATAGGCATCGAGGCAGCTGGATTAATGGGCCTTTGCAGCTGTGGGTGGATGGACTGAGAAGACCAGGCCAATGAGCAGAGGGATAAACTGGCCAGCAATCCAGACAGAGTTGGAGTTCAAGGAAGCATGCTGCCCAGGCAGGGCTGATAGGTATAGCCAAGCCGACTCACCCAACCCAAGATTCTCTGCTCATTGGACTTCACAGAAGGTTGCCCCAAGTGGGAAGTACCCCATTTCAGCCTGTATCCTCGACACCTCCTCAGAAATACCTCCTCCCCATTAACCCCCCTCCCCACCCTAGTCTGTAAGGGTCAAGTCAGGGCAGCTGAGACCTGAGAGTATGCAGGCCTAGGACTTGGTGCCTTCAGCGCAGGAGAATCCCAGGCAACCCAAGTCAGCAGCAGCTCCTCTCCCTTCCCCAGCTGGAAGCCATTTGTTCTGCATCCTGCGTGGTAATTAGGGCTCTGGCAAGGTTAACCCCTGCACTCCTGGCACAGCCTGGGAGGCGGGCAGGGGACGTTAGAAAATCAGAAGAGAAAGATATGAGAAGTGGGGGTGGTGCTCACCCCTGGGTCCTGGGGCTCTTCTCTTCCTTCCATTTTCCAGAGGAAACTGAGTCGGATCCTTAAATCAGGAGTGGAGCCTGGAGCAGGGGTTGCAGCCTACATGGAGATAAGACTTCTCTAGAGACCACCTAGAAATGTGAGCAAGGGCTCCTCCCATCCTCGGTTCATCCGTCTGTACAATGGGACAAGAACGTCAGCCTAGGAGATTGCCACACATCCAGCGGGGAGAGATGGAGTATCTGGAATCTGGTCTAGCGGTTGGAAGGTTCTGAACCACTGAGCCAGGGTACAGAGGATGGTGCAAGAGGTTAATCATTTGCACCCAAACAGCTTTCTCAGCTGGGTGTGGTAGTGCAAGCCTTTACTCTTAAGGCAGAGGCAGGCAGAGCTCTGTGAGTTCAAGGCCAGCCTGGTCTACATCATGAGTTCCAGGCCAACCAGGGCTACCCAGGGGGATGCTGTCTCAATAAACAAAACAAAGACAGCTTTCTGGGCCATTTCTCTGGGCTTGCAACACACCCTCAGGTATGGTAAATGCCTGCCCCGGAGCTAGACGGGTTTTAAAGTGAAGCCTACACTGTGCTCACCGGCAGCCTTGAACTCTGTCTGGGTCTTTGACGCTGTGCCAAATAGCTTCCTTTCTGAGCTGCTCCAGGAACCCTGGCTGGAGAGATGAGTGACTTTCCAGCTAGGCAGACTACCTTTGAGAGCAAAAGCAAGCGGCACTGGTAATCAAGCCGGGACACGGGTGCTCTTGACAAACAGGAAATGTGGTCATCCTGCCAAGTAGGAGGCCCTGGACAAGTCACTTCACTTTTCTGCAAAGCGGACATAATGACGCGGTTGTCCCCATAGAGCTCTCGCCGAGATTAAAGGTGATTATGCACGGTATGCATTAGGTGCTCAATAAAAGCTGAGAGATTTGTAATTGCATCTATGCACGCCTAGACACCTGGCCACGGTTAAGTATCCAGGCCTTGGCCCAATTCTGTACTACAGTGTTCCAACCACATCACCCATGTGCTTCAGTGCCTCTAAGTCTTGGGGACACACACAGTTCTCAATTTCCCTGAGGTGCCTCGAGGGAAAGATCCCCAGCCAGTCTTATCTACATGCCACTTGGGCAAGTACTGGTATGCTTTGTGCCTCAGTTTCTTCATCTGTCCAGCTGGAAAAATGACCTCCCCCCAGGTGGCTAGCGAGAGGATTAGGAGAGCCAACCCTGGAGGCACAGCACTCTATGACAGCTTGTCTCCTCTATCTATCTCTCCTTATGGCTCCTCGCCCCTACAGGGCCCGCGCTGCCCAGCTCCCGCGCTGCCCAGCTCCTGCCCTGCCTCATAGCTCAAAGCCTTTGGCCACAGTCTGCCCAGTGTGAACTTCCTAGGCTCTCGGCCTCTCTGTCTTTTTAAGTCTTACCCGGCTTTCCTCTCTT
The DNA here is from genome assembly GCF_903995425.1 of Onychomys torridus. Lineage (NCBI taxonomy): Eukaryota > Metazoa > Chordata > Mammalia > Rodentia > Cricetidae > Onychomys > Onychomys torridus. The sequence goes on from NC_050458.1 coordinate 44,073,945, forward strand.
CCAGAGAACCTTGCTTAATATCCCACTCCCAGACTGCCTTAGGGACCTGTCTGTGCCACAGGCAGCCCCCAGGATTCCTGTCTGATCTCAGAGGAAAGAAAAGGGTACAACATGATATAAGAGGGCCAGGATCTGTCTTATCTCCTTGAGCATGGCTGATTTTGTGTCTTCTTTGAAGTAGAGGGCCCCCCACTAAAGACTTCTAAGGTGTGACCTCATTTACCTGTTCAACAACTCTCCTAGTTGGTAGAGCAGGGAACAGGAGATAATGTAATATCTGATGTCTGCTTAGATAACTCCACTTTAATAGATGTGTGTCTGTGTACGCACACGTGTGCGCGCGTATGCGTGTGTGTGTGTGTGTGTGTGTGTGTGTGTGTGTGTGTGTGTTTACTCTGGGAACAGAAATTCCATCCTCTGGAAGAGCAGGAAGCTGAGCCATCTCTGCAGCCCCATGAGGAAACTGAGGCACTGAAAGGCAAGGAAGGAACAAGGGCCGTACCATCGTTAGGGTCCATGACAGTACCACATGCTACCCTACACCCCTCTCCCCATGTGGCCTGTAATAATGGCCTCTTCCCCGGAGTAGCTAAGTGTTCTGCTGGCACTGCACGGGGCTTGTACTGGGTGGCCAGGAGGGGACTGGAGAGAAAGGGAAAAAGTGAATGCCCCACGCTTCAGAAAAGCCAAGGTCTTCTGGCCAGTTCCCCCAGCTCCAGCAGAGAAAGGCTGGAGGTCCAGGCCAAAGTTGTCAGCCCTAGACTCCCGGAGGTCATCTGAGGAGCAGTGGGCAGCAAAGAGTCCCAGTGGCCTCCTCTGGGCAGTCCTGGCTCAGGACAGAGCGAACATTCCCGAGGTCGCCCCGCCTAGGGGCGGCGGGCAGGGGCCTGGCCTGGCACCCCCGCCGCGCCCCTGCAGCCCTCGCGGCGTGGCTAGCCCGGGAGGGGGCGCGGCCGCCGCGGGCGGAGCAGGGGCGGAGGGAGCCCGCAGCCCGCCCCCGCCCCGGGATCCGGCCGCCAAGCCCGCGGCCAGGGCGGCGCAGACCGGCCCAGCGACTCGGGCTGCGCAGGGACGCGCCAGCGCACCCGCCCCTGGACCCCCGGGCTCGACGACACGAGGTAACCGCGGGCGCGGGCCGGGGGAGTGCGCACCGTCCTGGGCGCGCGGGGCCAACCGGTAGAAGGCCGGGACGCGCAGACTTCTAGGGTTGTTTTGTCACGTTGCGGGAGGGCACAGGGGACCAAGGATCGGGGGACAGAGCACCAAGCCGGGAGGCGGGCAGAGGACGAGCTCAGGACCGTCTGCGCGCATTCCTGCGCGGGCAGCGGAAGGGAAGGGACCCCAGGGCCCCTCGGCGACGCCAGCGCGGGAGCGGGAAGCTGGGGACAGGGCACCCTGCCCCCTCCCCAGCTGCATTCCAGACTGGAGCAACGATGAGGTCATCCGTCCGGTTCCCTTCTGGCCACGGCAGCCGCTGCCCGCTGCCTGCGCCGGACCGGAGCGAGGGTCTCTCCAAAGTCTCCCCTACGAGGTCCCCAGAAGGGAATGTTTCCTGGTTGAAGTCTTCCTTAGACTTCCCATTCCAGCTGATTCTGCCCTTGTCCCAACTATGCACGACTCGCCAAGTTTGAAGCTCGTTTTCTAGACCGGGAAACTGAGGCTGAAAGAGCACAGCGGCAGAGTAGAGGGCAACTTAGCTTGGGGTGCTGTGGCAAGAAGGCATCTTAGTAAGTCGGTAGTGGCACACGAGTTAATCCCAATACTTAGGAAACTGAGGCAAGAGAGTCACAATTTCGAGGTCAGTCTGGACTATATATAGCGAGACCTTGTCAACAAACAAAAAAGTCGTTTCTCCTCCTGCTTTGCGAGTTACTCTCTCTAATGGCCCGAGGCGCCCCCTCCTATCCTACCCGCATTGAAGTTCAGAGAACCTGGATTCAGGATGGTGACTCAAGCAACTTATTATCCCCTTTCCGGCCTCAGTTTCCCCGCTCTTCCACCTCAAAGTGCTGGACTTTGAGGGGATGCCCCTGGAGGACTTAACTTCTAATCCCAAATGCCACAGAATGCCACAGGTTGGGGGAAACCTGAAGCAACAGAACCCCACAGTCCTGTGTTGCTGTCAAAACTGCTCTCCCGAGCAGGCTGCCCGGCTTTGGGGGAGGGGTGGGGCTCTATGTACCTGCCTGAGGGAGTATCTGGGTACTCCAAGGAGCGGCTAGCTGCCCCTAGGCCTTGGCCCTTCCCCACCATCTGAGTGGCTTCTCTTACCCAACTTCCTTGCTTCCACATCCACCCCCGTGGGCCTCTGAGTGAGTGCGCCCTGCCAAAGCCCCCAAATTTGTCCCTGTGGTCATTACTCCCAAGGGAGCTCTGGCCACGTGCCCGTACCGTTCATCAGTAAATTCAAGAGCTCTGGCCATACTGACGCCTCACCCGTGGCCGCTCATGCCTAGGTCATGGATGCCGAACTGTAGGGCCAGGGTCCTCCTTCCTGTTCCTCCCTCGGGTCACCTCCCCACGTCTGCCATCGTAACTTGAGCGGCGAAGTACTACTTCTGCTCGTGTCGGTAGAATGTAAGCAAACTCCAGACACACCACGTTTGGGTTCTGTGACCTAGGGCTCATTTTTCCCCAATGTAAAATGGGAGAATTGAGCATTTACAGGGGCAGTTTCTTAGGCCTTTGGGGGAAAAAAAAAAAGGAGGTCCTTGTATCTCAGTACCCAGCACAGGTGGGGCGAGCCTGAAGGCCAGCAGTCGTTTGTGGCTAGCACCATGGGGTAGGTGGCTGCCACCAAGAGTCACTGGAATGAAAGCTGCCCCTTACTTAGGAGGTGTTGGATTTGAACCCAGGCCCTGCGGCAGTGTAGGAGGATTGAGTTTCTACATCTTCGGCCCCTTATTCCCTTCTCTGGCCGGGAGGCTCTTCCGACTATCTCCTTGGGAAGCGAGACAGTAGCTGAAGCTGGGCCAGGACCCTCTGCTGCGGTAGATGGGTGTAGATGCAGAGGACGCTATCTAGAGGTGCCCAGAGGCATTTGGGAGGTGTCTTCATCACAAGGTTAGTCAGGGGGTTGGATGGGGCAGGAGCCTGGAAGACACAAGTTAGAGAATTGAGGATGGGGAGGGATATGTCCACATGGTAGACACAGTTGACCCCTCCATGTGCCATTTTGCAAAGTGAGCCCTACCCTGCTCCACAGCTCCTTCCTCTGGACGCTACAGTTTAGAGAGCTGCGGAGCTGGGAAGGCTGGCCGGTGTTTACCTGCCAGGGGACCTTGGATGAGTCTGTTCTCTGGGCTTGTCAGCCCTCTTTGTAGCCTGAGCCAGCCTTCCAGCCTCAAGGGGGTGTTGGAGAATCATCTAATGACATCATGTCATTGGTCAGCCAACAACAAGCAGAATGCTTTATAACTTCAGCAAACATTCCACGAGGACTTCTCCGCGCTGGGGGTGCCAGGGAAAGGGATGATTCAGAAGTCCCCCCCCCCACTCCAGGGGGGGAGGAGCTAGGGTTGGAGGAGGATCCTCTGGTGGGACGGAAGAGAATGCAGTCCTAAAACAAAGCAAGCTTTGTCCAGTTCTCCTTTGTTTTATCTGGTTAGTTAACCTATTTTGAATTTCAAATAACATTATAAAAAGGCTGCATTGAGAATTTTATGCTTGGAGGCGGCTGCTAGGGTTGAGAAAATTTTAAAAAAGGTTGAAACTCAGGTCTAGATCGTTATCAGTTGAGCAGGTGTGTGGAGGTGACTTGCCCAAGGTCACAGGGTGAGAACTCTGAGTCCCTAATCTACTCTACCCCTTCAGAAGGTGACAGGGGGTGGTCCTCTGGCCGGAAGGTTATCTCAGCTAGTGATTAGGCTGCCTGTGGATTTGGCCACGTGCTAAGCTCTGGGAGGGAGTGAGGCAGGAAAATCCAGGCATCGCCCCACCCTCAAAGTGCTCAGGGAAACAAGACTGGGCCCCGAAAGCCAGCAAGGGCTTCTGTGAGTCAGAGGCCCCGAGTTCAAGTTTGGACTAGCTTCTTGATGGGACCTTGAACAAGCTTGGCCCTCTCTGGAACACAGAAAACCAGAGTTGGGGCTACAGGATCCTAAGTACCCTACAGGCACCTAGGGAAAGAGAAGAGGGGACACAGAGAGACCCTCTGAGAAGGCAGTGGGCAAGGGATCAGGAGGGCATTTGTACATAGGGAGTAGCTTTGGCACCCATAAGACATTTTTTACCCTAAAACTCCCCAACAACAAGGCTTCGCCATCCACCTGACCAACCGAAAGCCCTTTCTGCTGGCCTCCTCAGAGCCTTGACTCTGCTCAAGCGTGCAGGAGCTGGCTGGGAAAAGCCACTTTTGACCACAGGATCCCTTATCCAGGAAGCACCTTGGAGGTAGAAGGTTCTGAGGAACGTCAGTGCTGGCTTTGTGGCCGACTGTGTACACAGCCTTGGCAGGACGCCTCCTTTCTCTCGACCTCTCCAGGTAGAATAGATTTGAGCCCACAGAGAACTGAAATATGCCGGCAAGAGGCATGTCGTCTGGGGCTCAAGGTCGCTGGGATGGGGAACCCAGCTCCCTGTGTCCTTCTGAGAAGCCACAGGCAAGCCACTTCACTTCAGGTCAGCTTCTCGCTCCTGCTCCAGCGGGTCTGAGTGTCTGAGTCGCCTGACTTGTGCTGGAGAGCCATTGGCACCTCACCTGCCGGTTTTACGTAGTGATCGGCCATTCTTCTGCTTCCCTGATGCCCACGGAGAACTCAGAGAGCAGAGCGGGGTCTTTGTACCTCGCCAGGCAATAGCGCTCAGAGGCATCCACACTTCTGATTGCTATTGCTGTCCACCCTGCCTGTTCAGAGACTCTGGTGTGCGTGCGTGTGTCCGTGTACTCACATACAAACGTCAGAGGAGGATATTGGACGTCCTGCTCTGCTGTCACTCTCCCTTAGTTCCTGGAGACAGAGTCACTCACTGAACCCGAAACTTGCGTTAGTTTTGTTTTAGTTAGACAACCTGTGATCATCCTGCCTCCGTTCCGCCCCCACCCCCCAGCACTGGGATTACAGGCGCATGCTCGACGATTGACTTTTACATGGGTGTTGGGGAGCCAAACTCAGGTCCTCAAGCTTGCTCAGTAAACCTTGCCCACGCTGTCACCACCGCCCCCGGCTCCTACTTCAACTTCCTACACATGGACTCTGCAGGTCCCCCTTCGTGCCTGGCTGGCTCTAATCTAGGAACCGTGCGTTGTGGGGCAGTCTTGCTTGTTCTCTTGGGTGGTTACTGTTTGCTCTCGGATTTCCTCTTCTGCTGCCATGGCACAATGCTGTCTCTCTGCCCTTCCAGGTCTCCACCCCAGGACGGAGACCACCCATCTGGTGCCTTCTCTGATCTTCAGCCTCCCCAGGCCCAGGGGCAGGGCCTCTGGGAGAGAGACGCAATAGACTCCCTCAGCCTCAGCACCGGGGACCGTCAAGGGTTGGCTTCTGCTCCGCCATCTTCATCGAGAGAAAGAGGTTGAGAAAGATCCCTGAGCCCAGCCTGCCATCTTCCCTGGCCCAAGGTGGGCATGGACCAGCAGTTGTGAGCAGCCAAAGCTGATGCCCGGCCCCCAGGGGGGCACCGGAGCCCCCGCCATGAGCCTGGGCAAGCTGTCTCCTGTAGGATGGGTGTCCAGTTCCCATGGAAAGAGGCGGCTGACAGCAGACATGATCAGCCCCCCACTCGGGGACTTCCGCCACACCATGCACGTGGGGCGTGGTGGGGATGTCTTTGGTGATACTTCCTTCCTCAGCAACCATGGGGGCCGCTCTGGAAACACCCACCACCGCTCACCCCGAAGTTTCCTGGCCAGGAAACTCCAGCAGGTGCGCAGGGTGGGGGTGCCGCCCCGAAGGATGGCTTCCCCAACTGCACCCTCGCCTGCCCCACCTGCCGTCTCCCCCATCATCAAGAATGCCATCTCCCTGCCCCAGCTCAACCAGGCCACCTATGACAGCCTGGTGGTGGGCAAGCTCAGCTTTGACAGCAGTCCTGCCTGCTCCACGGATGGCCGCTCTGGTTATGGTGAGGACCCAGGTTCACAGCCTCTTTCCCATGGAGAGATTTCCCAAGCCCAGAGAGATTGTGGGGTTCTGCCAGCTCCCATAACAACCTTCCCCCAAGGCTGTTCAATCTCCCAGTGCAGTCTGGCCCCCAACCTAGGCTGGGGATGAGGGGTGGTGGTGGCATTAGGGAGGTGGGGTGCCAGCCTGCGTAGGCCTCATGTCACCGAGGCTGCGATAGAGTTCATGTTCTAGCAGCCCTCTAACTTGCTCTGTGACTCTGACAAACCTTTCCCATCTCTGAGCTCTGTGGGGTCCGCCCCTTCCTGCCTCCTTCCATTAGGCAGCCCCCCAGTATTTCTGAGCCCACTCTGGTTTCCAGGCCTTGTCCTTCCAACTACAGGAAGCACATGGACCTCTGAGCGCCAGTCCTCACCTTAATTGCTCCTTTAGTCTCGGTGCTAAGATTCGGTGACGTAGAGGCCAGCCTGGTCTACAGAGCAAGTTCCAGGACAGGCTCCAAAACTACACAGAGAAATCCGGTCTCGGAAAAAAAAAAAAAAAAAATTCAGTGATGTCATGAGGCCAATCTGATCTACATCAGTGAGTTCCAGGATAGCCTAGGCTACCTAGAGAGACCCTGTCTCAAAAAACAAAACAGAAAAAGATTGGGCCAAAGTCAGATATGCACCAGGCAGCTCTGTGGCAGGTGCTCAGGTGTTATTTGAACAAAGGTTTGTGTAACTTGGCAAATTGATTCAGGTATGAATGCCACCTTGGCCTTGGCAGGACAGCTCTCCGGGGACCATGGGTTACTGCTGCCCCCTCATGGTCATGCTCTGAATTACAGTCTTGCTGCCACTATAGGTCCGGGGAACTCCATAGTTACTCCGTCAGGCCTGGGAGTCCTGGAAGCAACAAGGGCTGTTGGGCTGGTAACCTTTGGAGGGCATGCCTCTGTCCTGAGAACCTATGATTTCTCTGTCCAGGCCCTGGCTTCTGGTTCCTTTGTGTGCCCACAGATAAACTCACATGCAGCTGTCAGTCAGTTTCATAGAGGGACCCAGGAGCCATGGCCAAGTCCACACCAGGGGCTGGGTGTCAAGATTCAAGCTGTAAGGCATAGTTTCAACCCCGACAGACTGGCTTTGGGCAATGTCTGTCCCATCGCAAACTGAACTTCCATTTGCTCTTCTGTAAAGCGGGATCAGGGTTAGTTTCAGAGATCCTGTGGAAGGCTGTGGGGTCCTTACACTGGAAAGGCAGGGGTGACGTAGAAGCCAGCAAGGGGTACAGCTTACCGAGGGCCGCATGGTAGGTCAAGGTTGTCCTGGCTCTTTGTCTCCAGGAACAGACTAGGGACCCCAGCCTGACCTCTTCCCCGTTTCCCTGCTAGGCCTAGATTCTGGGTTTTGCACCATCTCGCGTCTGCCACGTGTGGAAAAGCACAACAGCCGGGACCGTGACCGTGACCGTGACCATGATGGTGACCGTGTTCGCGACCGTGTTCAAGACCGAGAGCAAAATTCTTTCCCGCCTGAGCCCGAGCTTCGACGCTCTGACTCTCTCTTATCCTTCCGTTTTGACCTTGACCTAGGCCCCTCACTCCTCAGCGAGCTGCTAGGGGTCATGAGCCTTTCAGAAACCCCAGCAGCCGAGACCCCAGCCCCTGCTGCCAACGCCCCTGCTGCCAGTGCCCCCGCCTCAGCAGCAACCCCACCTGCCCCTACTGCAAACCTCCCAGTCTGTGCCGTAGCCACCCTAGACCCTGTGACAAGCCCCCCGGCTCCTGCAGCAAGCCCCCCAGCCCGGGAACATTTCCCCAATGGGGGAACTGAAGTGCTGGGCCCTGTGGCTGAGGTAAAGCCCAGTCCTGTGGGAGAGAATCCCCAGGTACCTCCCAACATGGCCTTTGGCAAGCGTGGAGCCAGCTGGGGGGCCAACCGGGCCAGCCGCCACTATACGGAGTTGGATGCTCGGCGGGAGCTGGCAGGGGTGCTACCGCAAGTCCACAGCTCCTGGGAGAGCCTGAATGAAGAATGGAGTGCACCTCCAGCCAGTAGCAGGGCCCCGGTGCCCAGCATGGTGCAGGTCAATGCCTTTGAATTTGCTGATGCCGAGGAAGATGATGAAGTCAAGGTGTGAGGGGCTGGGCATGCGCTCCAGGTCCTGCCATCCTCAGAGAGCAGCAGAGGGGCCGAGCTCACCCACTGTCCCCTCACCACTGCGTCTGCCCACAAGACATGGACAGTTGCCCAACCAGAGTTAGCCCCAAGTCCTTCCTGGCCTGTGCAAGGCAGCCATGGCTGAGGGGGTCCCTACTCATCTGGCCCGCCTCCCTCCACTGCCTCTAGACCCACTCGTCCTTCAGTGCCAACTTCCGTGCCAACCCCATGGCCTCACAGCGTGGCCTTTGTGACCCAGGATGCTTCCCGGGTGGGGTGGAGGTGGGACAAGGACCACACAGGGCCATTGTCTCTGAGTGGGACTGCCTGCCCCTGCCCATTTAGAGCTACCCCAGAAGGCCTATTCCAGGCCCCTCAGTTCCCAGAGGAAGGTCAGGTGTAACCTCGCAGTAGACTCCATTCTCCTTGTACCCCAGACCTGCCTCCTGCGCCTGATCATAAAAGCTAACTGCCTAAGAAGCCACGGAGGCAGCCCCCGCTGAGATGCCCTTTCCCCTCCTGAGAGCTTGGAAAGTTGAGGACCCCCTTTCAGCCCCCACCCCGCCTCATCTAGAAGCGGGGGCAGCCGAGGTAATGAATAACCAGCCTGGAATGCTCGACGATAAGAGGCCCAGGTGGGACCCTTATCTGCAGTTCCTGGAACACCCTGGCCCCAGGTGCCTGGAACCAGTATCTGCCCCATAATCCCATGGGGCAGCTTGGCAGGTGCTCAGATCACCAGGAGGGAGGCAGGTTTACACGCACAGGGTGGCTTGGGCGCACCTCCCACCCTCTTCTCTGGGCCGTGCTACGCCCTGTCCCTCGGTTTCCAAACCTGTATCAAAGGTGGGGGAGCATTAACACTCGTGGGAAGTGCTAACAGTTCTCGATATGGAAGTAATAAATGTGGACTCTTTTATTTGCTCTTGACCTGGGGGCCGGGGTGGAAGTTCAGGACCTAAAGGCTGTGGTTCTGATGGGGCTCACAAAGGGGCCGAAATGGGTTTGGGGGCTGGGGTCTTGTTCTGAGGAGGCGCTGCGTGCTCACTCAAGCTTGAAGGAGGAGATGTGGAGCCCATCCATGCTCAGGTAGTGCAGGTGGTTGTGGCCCAGCCTGTTGGGGAAGGTCACCGTGTGTCCATCAGGTAGCATCACCTTGAACTCATTATCCCGGAAGGCCACAGTGATCTACAGGAGGAGGAAATAGGTCAGGGGAGTCTGGGAAGGGGCCTGGTGGTGCTCCCACATCCGGGCAGAAGGGTCACCTTTTAGGCTCGCCCTTGACCTCACCTTGACCTCTGCTCCTGGACTGAAGCACATGTGACTGTCTCGTTGCTCTTGGCCCCAGCTGCCGCCATCACAAGAGTTGCAGACAATGGTGGATTCGTTGAAGCGAGGGTTAAAATGCAGATTCAGCTTGTCTTTCCCCTGGCCCACGTTAATGGTGATGCTGGAGGGAGAAGAGAACAGAACAGCTTGGGACAGGGGGCTTTGGTTAACCCCAGACTAGTAAGTGAAGATGTTGTGGCTGGGATCTGTGTCTTGCAACCAGTCAGGCTGTGCACAGTAGTGGAACGTGCTGTTTGGAGTAGGCACCGAGGCTGTTGGCAGGGTACTTGATAGTGACAACTTCGGGTATTAGGGTTGTCTGTCCTGGGGGAGACAGCTGAAGGACTGTCACCAGAGGGATGCAGGCAGGGGTGTGCGGCTTAACGGGATCACTAGAGGAGCCTGGGTTAGACATTCGGAGTCCCTGAAAGTAGAACATTTGGGGTGTGGAATTCCATCATGGGTGGGGTTCTCGGACCAGGCATATCTGCATGTTTCTGCAGGCAAGGAACTTGGGTAGGAAAGAAGGGCTTTTTCCTCTTAGCTCCTGCTCTGTGTGTCTGCCTGTCTCCTTCCTAAGGCACAGGAGGTTTATCTCACAAAATACTGGCATCACTCTATGCTTGTCAGCCTAGGGCTGAGCAGAGGTAACTGCAGTCTTTTCCTCTGCTGCAGTGGAGGAAGAGAGCGGGGCCTTTGTCGCCCTCTGGTGGCTGTCTCTAGTTAGAGTCGCAGGACCTGGTTTAAGTGGGTGGTGAGCGGGAGGATGTGTATACTGGAGACCTCCTGGGCCAGACAGAGTGCCACACTTCTCCACCTGCTCCTTTGGTGGCAATTAAGACAAGGAACAGAGAGCACAGCGTCTGACATTCTGAAGGTTCCTAACGCAAAGATTAGATGCAACGGCGCCAGCAGGGGTTTGGTAAGAAGCATACAAAGGAAGAGTTGGGGGCTGGAGAGATGTCTCGGTGGTTAAGAACACTGACTGCTATTCCAGAGGACCTGGGTTCAATTCCCAGCAACCACATGGCAGCTCACAGCTGTCTGTGACTCCAGTTCCATAGCAAAACACTAATGCACATAAAATAGAAATAAATAAGTACATTTTGCCAGGCGGTGGTGGCGCACGCCTTTAATCTCAGCACTCTGGAGGCAGAGGGGAGGGGGCGGGGGGAATCTCTGAGACTCTGAGGCCAGCCTGGTCTACAGAGCGAGATCCAGGACAGGCACCAAAATTACACAGAGAAACTCTGTCTCAAAAAAAAAGTCACTGCTTCCCGAGCCTTTGAGCCCCAGTTCTGCCCACACCATGCTCACCGGTCAACATTCTCCTGGATCTTGCCTTTAATCTTCAGGCTCATCCCTGACTTCATGTTCAAGTTTGTGACCTCGAATTTCTCCTGGAGCAATAGAAGAACAGAAGCCTTCAAGGAATTGTGAGAGAGACCCATTACCCTGCTGCCATCCTGCCGTCCCGCCATTCTGGATGACTCCGTTACCTCTCTGCCCTCATGGAGACCATGGCACTCTAACTAGGGCTCTCCAGAGCCCCCTTGCCCTCTGCTTCCCTCTGCTCCACCCAACAACCCGAGACAAGAAAGGCTAGGGCTACAGAGTCACAGAATGGACAGCCTGACCTCGCAGATGTTGCGGTTTCCCAGTGTTCAAGTAACACACTGCCCTCAACATGACCCACGCCTTTAATCCCAGCACTCGGGAGGCAGAGCCAGGCAGATCTCTGTGAATTCGAGGCCAGCCTGATCTACAGAGTGAGATCCAGGACAGGCACCAAAGTTACACACAGAAACCGTGTCTTGAAAAACCAAGAAAAAAAAAGTCAAAAACAGTTGTTGAGTACCCACTGTGTGACAGATCTTGAGGGAGACCAATAGCATCCACTTTCAAGCAGTTTGCAGGAAGTTCAGCACCCAGTTTGTGAGGCCCAAGCACGGGGCCTGACCCAGACGGCAGAAATGAGGGTGGCCACCCCTGTATTACCTACCTGTTCCTCTGCCCTTGCTTCCAAACAGGGCATCAACAGTACCCCAGTTTCTTGGCAGTTGACTCCTCTATCTTTTTTTAATGAATTTTTTTATATTTTTTATTTTTATGTACATTGGTGTTTTTGCCTGCATGTATGTCTGGGTGAGGGTGTTGGGTCCCCTGGAACTGGAGTTACAGACAGCTGTGAGCCACCATGTGGATGTTGGGAAATGAACCAGGGTTCTCTGGATTCAGCAGGCAGTGCTGCTAAGCTCTGAACCATCTCCCCAGTCCTGACCACCACCACCACCACCACCACCACCATCCCCTACCCCCCGCCATCTTTGATGGCTAAATGGGAAAGTGTCCAGGCTGAGTCTCCATAGCCCACTGCTTTGAAATGTCCATCCTTCACACTTGTGACCAGAGGGTGAGAGCTGAGCTGAGCAGCTCTTCAGACGGCTGGGGAGCATTTCTGCGTCGTGGGGTTCATTTATTGACATGCTTTCTGTCTGGTTTCTTCTTGCCTTGTATTGCTATTTTTAAACGTTTATTTTATTTTTTATTTGTATTTTATGTATGAGTGCTCTGCATGTATACCTGCATGCCAGAAGAGGGTATCAGATACTATTATAGATGGTTGTGAGCCACCATGTGGTTGCTGGGAATTGAACTCAGGACCTCTGGAAGAGCAGCCAATGCTCTTAACCACTGAGCCATCTCTCCAGCCTATTATTGTTGCTGTTGTTACTATTATTATTATTATTATTATTATTATTATTATTATATGTATGAGTGTTTTGTCTGCATGGATGTCTGTACACCATATGCATGCCCGGTGCCTGCAAAGGCCAGAAGAGGACATTGGATATCCCTGAAATTGAGTTACAAACAGTTGTGAACTGCCATGTGGGTGCTGGGAATTGAACCCAGGTCCTCTGAAAGAGCAGCCAGTGCTCTTAACTGCTGAGCCATCTCTGCAGCCCCTTGTCTTGTTGTATTTTATCAACTCCCCTGTCTGGGTGGGGGCTGGGGGGATCATGGGCGAGGTCAAGAGCACAGCTGGTGGGAGACTGTCAGACCCTTTCTCACTGCACAGAAGGATGGAGGACAGCAGACTCAAATACAAAGGAGGCTCGACACCCTGCCCAAATACCCCCATTCACTGTAGCTCAGGCTGGCTTTGAACTGGCGATCCTCCTACATTGACCTCCTCAGTGCTTGGGTTATAGGCACGAGCTATGGAGCAGGACTGCAGACGGGTAATTAAAATAAAGGGACACTTCAGTGGGAGCTCCGATGGCAGAGACATGTCAACTTCAGGAACAATCACTTAGAGCAGCGTTCTGGGCCTGTCCCTAGGGAATGGGGTGGTCAGGTCTCTATTGGGGGCATCCTGTGTACTGTGAGATGGCTCGAATGTTCCCTGGCCTCTCCTCGACCGGAACACTAACAGTCTTTCTTAGACCACCACAACGAAAGGTGTCCAAGGGGCCAGCTCACTGTGTTCTTGGGGCGGAGAGATCTGGACCTGGGAAGTGAAGCAGTTGCTCTGGGTTTAGCTAGACTGACTCTCTCCTCCCTCAGGCTCTTGATGACAGAACTCTCCCTGGGATGTGGGTGGATCCTGAAAGCACAATCCACAGTTCTCTTCAGATGTGCTCAGGAACACAGGCATGAAAACATGGCAGTCAGCCGGGCGGCGGTGGCACACGCCTTGAATCCCGGCACTCGGGAGGCAGAGCCAGGAGGATCTCTGTGAGTTCAAGGCCAGCCTGGTCTACAGAGTGAGATCCAGGAAAGGCACAAAGCAAAGCTACACAGAGAAACCCTGTCTCGAAAACCAAAAACAACAACAACAACAACAACAAACCATGGTAGTCAGTCACTCACATTCTCGCTATGTATATGCACATGCCAACATGCCAGCCCCCCACCCCTGGAAGAAGATGCCATCTGCCCTCCCCTGTCTTTCTGGGGCGATGGAATGCGTGTCAGGATTAGGGTGGGGAGTTATACCCATTCCGTACATCACTGATTTCCTGGCTAAAACAGAACTGGAGCCCCTGAGGCTGGAGATGGAGGCTGCCGCAGAGCTAGGGTACAGAAAGACCAGGGTTGGGGGCACATTTGTGTAAATAGGGACCTTGGGACTTGGTAGCATGTAGAGGCCCAGAGCCTTATCCCCACTGAGCAAAGCCTAAGACTGGAGAGATAGAAGGCAAAGGCAGGTGGGAAATGGGGCGGTTCCTAGGGGCCAGTAGGGTGAGTAGGACCACCTCAGCTCTTCCTCTAGCTGGCCAAGTGACTTGGGCCAGCCTCACCCCTTTGGTCCCGGGCTCCTTATTGGTGCTATGAGGGGGTTGTCTGGTTCTCTGGAAGGAGAAAGAGTGAAGAGGTGACCAAATAGAGAAGGACCCAGGGTGTGCCTGGGCCACCAAGGGTCCCTGAGAGGCAGAGGCCAGGATATCACTAGCCTTTCCATCACCAACACCCAGTCACAGGGACATCCTGCATCCTGCAGGCTTGGGTAGTGGCATTCACCAAACATTCACCAAACACACACATGCGTCCTAGTCATCCAACATGGCATCTGCCACTGTGGCCTCCTTGGAAATAGGGTCTTGGTATAACCTAATGTGATCATATTGGTCTATGATCAGCCCTAAATCCACTGTAACTAATGTCCTAGATTTAAAAGAAAGGAAAATAGGGGCTGGAGAGATGGCTCAGAGGTTAAGAGCACTGCTTGCTCTTTCGAAGGTCCTGAGTTCAATTCCCAGAAACCACATGGTGGCTCACAACCATCTGTAATGAGATCTGGTGCCCTCTTCTGGCCTGCAGGGATATGTGCAGACAGAACACTGTACACATGATAGGTAGATAGGTAGATAGGTAGATAGGTAGATAGGTAGATAGATAGATAGATAGATAGATAGATCTTTTTTTAAAAAAAGAAAGGAAAATAGAGTCAGAGGGATGGCTCAGTGGTTAGGAACACTTGCTGCTCTTGTAGAGGACCCAGGTTTGGTTCCCAGCCTCCATGTGGTGCCTTTGTCTGACCTCTGTGGGCACCAAGAATGCACATGGTATACACACACACACACACACACACACACACACACACACACACACTACTCACAAATAATTTTTTTTTAATTTGAAAGGGAAGGGAACTGGGCACAAAAACACACCCCCAAAGAGAAACCCATCTGCAGAGGGGCAAACCCTGTAGTTACGAGGCTGCTGGAGACCGGCCCTGTGGATGCCCACATCCACAGGAAACTGGAATAGATAAAGTTCCCTCCAGAGCCTTCAGGCAATGCCAGGGGCCCGCCCACCCTGGATTCCAGGCGTGGCCAGGACCAAGAGAGAAATCTCTGTGGTGGTGAGGCCCCTATTTTGAAGTAGATTGTCTCAACAATTCTAGGAAATGAACCTATCATCTAAATCCCAGAGAATGCCATGTGGTCCCATCCCATACACATCAGGGGAGACCTAGACCCCAGGAGAGAGGCATCAACTTGTCCAAAGTCACACCACAAGCCACAGCTGAGCCAGATCAGAACAAAAAGGCTCTGCTATCTTAAAGAGAATGCAACACCTTTGCATCTTGAGACTCTCTCTCTCTCTCTCTCTCTCTCTCTCTCTCTCTCTCTCTCTCTCTCTCTCTCTCTCTCTCTCTCTCCTGGTTTTTCAAGACAGGGTTTCTCTGTGTAACAGCCCTGGCTGTCCCAGAACTCACTCTGTAGACCAGGCTGGCCTCAAACTCAGAGATCTACCTGCCTCTGCCTCCTTCTCTGCTAGGATCAAAGGCGTACACCACCATGCCCAACCTCTTTCTTTCTTTTTTGAGACAGGGTCTAAGAATACATCTCTGGCTGGCTGGGAACTTATGTAGATCAAACTGGCCTCAAACTCAGAGCTACATTTGCCTCTGGCTCCTGAGTGCTGGGCTTGAAGGTTGCATCACCACATAAAGTTTATGAGGTGCTGGAGACCAAACCCAGGGCTTCATACACGCTGGACAAGCACTCTACATGCTGAGCTAGATTCCATGTAATTCATTTAAAAACATGCTATTTTATCTGGGTGGTGGTGACACATGCCTTTGATCCCAGGACTCGGGAGACAGAGGCAGGCAGATCTCTGTGAATTCGAGGCCAGCCTGGTCTACAGAGTGAATTCCAGGACAGTCAGGACTGTTACACAGAGAAACCCTGAGGAAAAATAAAAAATAAAAATAAAAATAAAAATAAAAATAAAATAATAATAATAATAATAATAATAATAATAATAATGTTATTTTGTGGTACTGGAGATCAAACCCAGGGCCTCGTACATGCTAAATACACATTCTATCATTGATCTGGAACCTTTCCCCAGCCCTTGAGTCTCAACTTCTCATCTTTATGAGACTCAATAGAGATTAGCAATCATAGTTAATATTACTATTACTGTCCTCACAGAGAGGCCCTGGCCCTTGGCTGGTCGTAGCAGAGAGATAGGCAGCTTCAGTACTGAGGGGTTTAGAGACCATCCACCCAAGTTTCTTTCTTTCTTTTTGGAATAGGGTCTCTCAACAAAGCTCTGGCTGTCCTGGAACTCACTGTATAGGCCAGGTTGGCCTTGAACTCACAGAGATCCACCTGTCTCTACCTCCCGGAATTAAGGGTGTGTGCCACCACTCTGGGCGACCCAGCTTTTGATGCTCATGGAGAAACTGAGACCAAGAGAAGGGCAGCAATAGAGGGCCCCCAAAACACCCCAACCCACACATTCAAGCAAAGACAAGTGGGTGGAGAGAAGTGGGCCCAGAGAACCAGCATCCTCACCGACATGGTGACAGCTCCCAACCAAAGCTCTCCCAGTCGCTGCCAGAGGCTTGTGTGCCAGGTTTCACCTCTTGGTTGGGCTTATATTCCAGAATATTACTCATTAACTACCCTGAGGCCATAAATAAGGACTTTGGTCCTTTATTCCCTAATATCTCCTGGCCTCCATCTGCAGGTACTCAAAAAACAGGAAGAGAGCTCCTCACCCCGCCTCCCGACCCTGAGCATCCTCCAGGCCTCCCTGCACTTCCTACCATCCTCCATGGTCAGTACTCCACAGAGCCCAGGGAAGGAGGCCCTAAGTCCACCCCCACACAAACCACAAACACCCAGAGCTTGGCAGGCCACCCAACCTCCCTGCTGAGCCCAGCTCCTACAACCACAAAAAGACAGACTGGCTCCGTAAAAAAAAAAAAGTCCAAGCTTCTAATTTTGAGTGATGTCATGAGTCATTCGAAGACATTATTTTGCCTTCTCTCATCCATTCTTTTTCTGATTTTATATATATATACCTTGTTTCTCCTTTTTCTTTTTTGGGAAACAGAGTCTGTCCATTTCACCCAGGCTAGCCTTGAACTCTATTATTGTCCTTCCGCTTCTGGAACCCCAAGAGCTGGGATTACAGGCAGAAGCCCCACATCCAGTGGCACACATGCACTTTTCAAAAGTGATACATGGCAAAGTTGGATTCCCAGAGCTCACATAATGGGAGAGGAAAAAAAAAATCAACGCAAAAAAAAAAAAAAAAATCTTGCAAGTTGCCCCTGTGACCTCATCACATGTACCATAGCACACATGCACATACAAATAAGTGTCATTTACAAGTTTAAAAGCATCTCTAAGTATCTATAACTGTCAAAAGAGCATTTTATTAAAAAGGCCCTGGAGCCTTTTTAAGAGATTGAGTGTTAGAACACTCTCCTTGGCAAGCCCAGGTCCCCGGATGCGAGCCTCAGCCTCAGCCACTATTAGAAGAGGCGGAAGGAAGAGGAGCCAAAAGCAGGCCATCCTGTAAGGGCTGGGTGGTTCAGTGATGGAGTGTGCACCCAGGACGAACACCCGGTGGCTTCCATGCCTGGCACCAGGCCCGAAGCAATATGTTCTGCTGGGACACAGAGCAGACGTGCAAAAGGGAGTGCACGGACGCGGGGTGCTGGGAGTTTACCTGCTTCACCCAGTGTTCCTATGACTTTCGTAATGGTCGGGCTTGATGTGATGTACACAGTTAGATTCCGTCAATCCGCAGGAAGGCAATCCGACCTGGTGCCTCTGCCGGGAGGGAACCTGTCCTTTGTCTGTCCTTCCAGAGGTTTCTGTGGATTTATACCACAGAACGCATCATGATCCAGCTTCCTTGGGGAATGCCGAGGCCCACAAACCTGCATTTCAGAACCACATGTCACTGCCTGTGAAATCCTCCAACTCTCCAAGGCTTTGTTTATGGAACCAGCTTCCTGCCTCTGAGGACCTACATTCACCCTAATTTTCCCCGTTAAAAATTCAGTTCTGGGGCTGGAGAGATGGCTCAGAGGTTAAGAGCACCAACTGCTCTTCCAGAGGTCCTGAGTTCAGTTCCCAGCACCCACATGGTGGCTAACAACCATCTGTAATGAGATCTGGTACCCTCTTCTGTGTACATAATAAATAAATAAATCTTTAAAAAAAAATTCAGTTCCTAGCTGGGCGGTGGTGGCTCACACCTTTAATCCCAGCACTCGGGAGTGGTGGCTCACACCTTTAATCCCAGCACTCGGGAGGCAGAGCCAGGCTGATCTCTGTGAGTTTGAGGCTAGCCTGGTCTACAGAGCAAGATCCAGGTCAGGCACTACACAGAGAAACCCTTTCTCGAAAACAAACAAACAAACAAAAATGCAGCTCCATTCTCTCCATTGGCACACGAAGTCTGGCTGCACCCAACAGTCTGCACAGTATGCATTCCCAGAAACATAGCTTTGCCAGCGCTCTGGATTGGCAACCTGTAGAGGCTTCTGTCCGAGTTGGCGGTGCCTGCACTGGGCAGGGTGCTGGGAGGCCAGCCCTGCCGAGGCCCCTGTGGTGCCAGGAACTGATGGGTGGCTCACTGCCCAGTGCTCCCATGGGACACTACCTTCCGTGCCAGGCCAGGAGGGGAGTGGTTGATTTCCTTATTTTACTCACAAGGAAACGGATTCCTTCTCAGCCTTTCTCTTGGGAGCCAAACGAGATAAGAAAGTGGGTCTGGTGATCGTCCAATGATAGCATTAACTCTCGCTGGCCACAGAAACTGTAAAAGTGCACAAGAAAAGAACATGAAGTTCAAGTCTTTGAAGAGACTCTTTGAAGCCAGAGGGACATGACCATCCTTAACAGCTATGTGCCTTGCTGGCTATATATTTTATTGTTTGTTTGTTTGTTTTCAATACAGGGTCTATAACCCAGGCTGGCCTAGAACCTACTAGTTAGCTCAGGCTAGCCTAGGATTTACATTGATCCTCCTGCCTCAGGACCCCAGATGCTGGGATAACAACTGTGTACCATGAAGCCAAGCTTGCATGTTTATTTTTTTTCAATGAAAGATTTGTGTAGGTGCTCACATGTGTGTGTATGTGTGTGTGTGTGTGTGTGTGTGTGTGTGTGTGTGTGTGTGTGTTATGCACGTGTGTGGTACATGCCTGCGTGTGTGCAGGTGCACAGTCCATGTATGTGGATTTGGAAGCCAGAGTAGGGACATCAAGGATCTCCCTTACTGCTCTCTGTCTTCTGCCTGGAGACATGTCTCACTGAACCACGAGCTCTCCCTTGGCACAAGCTCTCGGCATCCTCCTGTCTCCACCCTCCAGTGATGGGAAGAGGCATGCACAGCCATGTGGGTGATGGGGATTTGAACTCGGGTCCTGATGCTTTCAAAGCAAGTGCTCTTACCCATTGAGCCATCTACCCAGAGGGCTCCAGCCCCCTACATGCACAATTTTGTGACATCAGCTTCACTCATATCACTGGACAGTTGATTGACTTCTGACTAAGACAGTTATAATGACGACATCAGCATAGACTGTCACTAACACAGTTATAATGACTACAGTGATGGGTGACATTGCCAAGGTTAGTGCTGGGGTCTGAATATTCACCCCCAAACTCATGGCGAATTCATTGTCATCAGCTGGGCAGAGTAGTGCAGGTCTATCTATCATTCTAGAACTTTGGAAGTAGAGGCAGGAGGATCAAGAGTTCACAGTCATCCTTTGCTATATAAGTAGATGGAGGCCAACCTGGGCTACTGGAGACTTAATTACAAAAGAAAAAAAAATTACCATTGGGTCACATTACAAGGCTGGACCCTGAAGAGATGGTTAGGTCACATAACCACCTGGTAGATTAACGCCTGAATGGGCTCCTAATAAATAATGGGCTGAGCTCAATCTTCTCTGCCTGCCATATGTTCTCTGCCGTGCTATGACACAGCACAAGGACCCTAGCCCAGGGCAGTGTCATGCTCATGGACTTCCCAGCCTCCAGGACACAGAGAGTAAACCTCTCTTGTTAATACTTTGTTTAACCTGCACTATTTTGATATAGCAGTGGAAGGATTAAGACAGGAACATTACCAAAGGACTGTTCTCCCCCTCCAAGTTCTGGTACAAGCAGTATAACCCTGTTGTAAGGATCCCAACTAAAAGGCCTGTATGCCAAAGAACTGTTGTCTCTACCCACACAGAGACTTAAGCCATACATGTCATCTTGGCCTTGGATCTGACCCCATACATAAAAAAAAAAAAACGTTTAACTAAAGAAGTTGAACCGTTTTAGGGTAAGAAGCCTAAAGGGGTATCGTGCCTGCTGAGCCCAGAGGGACACTTGGTCCTTTGGCTTCGGGAACTTTTTGCCCACAGGCCACCTGCTGTTGGAGGACTTTGGTCGTGAGATACCCAAGGTCCCCCCATATCTCCTCACCTCCCCACCCCTCCCAGAAAACAAACAGATCCACACCTTCATGACACCAGCCTGCCGCCTCCCAGCCTGCTCCACAGTAACATCTCCCTTCAGAGGGACAGAAGGAAAGAGGAGGAGCTGGGGAGTGGGGGAGGGGTAAACAGGAAGTTTTGGGCATCAGGGGGGCAAATGTCACATCCCTGCTCTGTCATCTGCAGAGCGACAGGGAAGGACACGTAGACTTCTTCATCTGTGAAATGGAGCTCAAAGCGTCTTGAGGGGCTCTGGTGGCTCACTACCGTAATTACAACATTCTGGAGGCTGAGGCAGGAGGTTCACTATGAGTTCTAGACCAGTCTTCATTACATAGTGAATTCCAGGCCAGCCTGAGTCATAGAGCAAGATTTTGTCTAAACAAACAAACAACCATCTTCTTAGACTTGCTGTGAGATTTTGGGGTGGGGGGTGGGGGGATTGTTGTTTTGTTTTTTTTTTTAAGACAGGGTCTTGGAACTTACTCTAGACCAGGCTGGCCTCAAACTCACAGAGATCCACCTGCCTCTGCCTCTGCCTCCAGAGTGCTGGGATTAAAAATATATGTCACTACCACCAGCTGGCTGTGAGAAATTTTTAAATTTAATTTTTTTGTTTGTTTGTTTGTTTGTTTGTTTTTTGAGACAGTTTCTTGTGTAACAGCCCTGGCTGCCCTGGAACTCACATAGATCTGTTTACCTTTGCCTCCTGAGTGCTGAGACTAAGGCATTGCACACCTCATGTTGGTTAAGACAGTGGGGCTTGTGGCTGGCCGCCACCCATGGTGGCCATGCCAACGGAGGAGAGTGCGGAGGAAAGTCACGAGCCATGGTTACCTTTCTAGAGCTTTATTGGGAGAGAGAGAGAGAGAGAGAGAGAGAGAGAGAGAGAGAGAGAACAGACGGAAGGAGAGAGAGCAGAAAAGGGAAAAAGGACGCACAGAGGGCCCATCCGCTTTTTAGGCTGGGCCGCTGTTGCAGGCTGATGATGTAATTAAGGACAGAATCCTTACACCTCACCCAGCTAGATTTTAATCTTAAAAGTATATTTGTTACTTTTGGGGTTGCTGTGACCAAAATACCTTCAAGATGAGCTTAATGGAGTGTGGTGGTTATACCAACTGTCAGTTTGTCAGGCTCTGGAATCATCCAGGAGACAGGCCGATAGGCGTACCTTTGAGGAACTGTCTTGACTAGGTTAAGGGAGGTGGGAAGACTCATTCTAAAATTGGCCAACACCACCCCCAGGGCTTGGGTCTTGAGCTGCATAAGAAGGAAAATGGGCTGGGCAGTGGTGGCGCGCCTTTAATCCCAGCACTCGGGAGGTACAGGCAGGTAGATTTCTGTGAGTTTGAGGCCAGCCTGGGCTACAGAGTGAGATCCAGAACAGGCTCCAAAACTACACAGAGAAATCCTGTCTTGAAAAAAAAAAGAAGAAGGAGGGGGGGGCATGGAGCTGAGCACCAGCACTTGTCTCCCTGACTGCAGAGGCAGTGTGAGCAGCTAGCTGTTAGATCTCCTGTCACCAGGCCCTTCTCACCATAGTGGGCTGGAGCCCTGAATTCTTAGCCTCAATATACCCTTCCTTCCCCCAGTTACCTACCTCAAGGTATTTCATTTCAGCAACGAGGTAAGTAACATATGCAAGGAGGAAGGGCTGGTCTGGGCTCACTGTTTCAGAGGGTTCAGCTCAAGGTTGCTTGGCTCCTTGTACTCGGTTGGACAAGACATGACCACATAGGGTGGGGCGTGTCGTAGAAGCTTCTTACCGTCTTAAGCAGAGTACAGGAGTGCACCCAGGTCCAATTCTGCACCCGCCCCCAGGCCACACTCCCAGTGACCTACTTTCTCCAAGCAGGATCACCTCCTCCCTTTCCCAATGATGCTGTTTTATCATGAATCCAGCAGCATAATCATGATTCATATTACATCATGAATCCAGCTAATCCACTGATCATGACAGAGTCCTAAGGATCTGACCCCCACCCCCACATGCTCTACCACGGACACACCCAGAGGTGCGCTTTACTCATCTCTAAAGAGCTCTCAATCCAATTAAGTAGATCGTCAAGATTAATCATCACAAGACTAGGCACAGGGATGCACACCTTTAATGTCAGCTCTTGGGGGACAGAGGTAGGCGGACCCCTTTGAGTTTGAGACCAGCTGAGTCTGCATAGTGAGTTCCAGGACAGCCAGAGCTACAAAGTAAGACCCTGTCTCAAAAGAAACAAACAAGAAAAGATTAGCCATCACAGCTGAGTGTGGCAATGCACCTATAATCCCAGCACTCAGGAAGTGGAAGCAGGGGGATTACCATGAGTTCAGGGGCAGCCTGAACTGTGTCCTTAGACCCTGCCTCCAAAAAATAAATGCCAGGCTAGGGGTATCGCTTAATTGGCTAGGATGCTTGCTAGCATGCACAAACTGGGCATGGTGGCACACTTGTGACATCCCCGCACTGGGAAGAAGACAGGAGAAAAAAAGTTCAAGGTTATCCTTGGCTATACAGTCAGTCCCCTGGGCTCTAGGAGACCTTATCCCCAAAAGATAAAAAAACAAGTCTGCCTTCCTTAGTGTGCGGGGATTCCCCATGGTTTAGGGTCTCCTGAGAGGGGAAGCCCATGTATCCAGCAAAGCAATGGGGGTGAATCTACCGTGAACTGTACAACAAGCACCCAGAAATTCAGACTCTTGCCGGCCAAAGCTCTGCCCCTCAGGAAGATGGGCATGCTTAGCGACTTCATGCCTGTCCTCATGGGCCAGAGCACGGGGAAGGAGAGAGACACCTGTGGCTGTTAGTGACAGCCAGCACACCCAGCCATGGGTCAGGAGAGTCAGGAAATATAATAATAATAATAATAATAATAGTAATAATAATAATCTTTAAAAATAAAGTTTTAAACAAAAATATTTTTGAGTGCAAACATATTCTTATTTAGAATGAGAAACAAATTCCTATAAATATGAACTCTGGAGCTGCACATGGTGGTTTCAGCACTTTGGAGGCTGAGACAGGAGGATCACTATGGGTTTGAGGGTAGCCTGAGCTACATAGTGAATTCCAGGACAGCTTGAGCTATAGAATCTTTTTTTTTTTTTTTAATGGA